>NC_071270.1:227500-290000 GCF_023375685.1 Ictalurus furcatus
CATGTAACTGTAGAAATATGCCGAGACGCAGCACATAAACATACACGTTTCACTTTTTAGCTGTTTAAAGATAAACCTCTAACATTTATAGTGCTTTAATTCACAAACATATATAACTTTAAAATATATTTCCTGAAATGAAGAAAGCTTTGATTCAAACTTTGAACATTTTATCTTTTTACCTGTTTTGTCTTACACCTTATTTACCTTCAGAAATAACTTTGTGAAAAATCCAGATCATTTTCTATTCGTTTACTATTTTTCCATTTTAATTTTATAACAATAACTTTTAAAATTATTTTCGTTATAAATGCATTTGAAACGATTAATTCTAAACCTTTCTCAGGGATCTTTCAGTCACAATAACAAGATAAGATTTATTTTCCTGAGAATTGCGGACAGGGAGAGTCCGCGTCTGCAAATATTTGTTTTGCGTGAATAAAAGCAGCATCTAGTGAACATTTTAAGAACAATCAACAAAAAGAAATGAATGGAATTTACAGGGCCGTCTTGCTGGACAATAGCTGGAATAGAAATAACCTTTCATGCCAATGAGGAAAGTAAACGAGAACTAATCAGAATGACACACTGGCAGTAAAAACAAAGGCTCTCAGTTAGGTCTCAGAAACGTTGCTGCCCTATTAATGATGATTTCAATCGTTCCACAAGTTTCCATTGCCACATCGGTGCGCACAATCTCTTTCCACGAATATGCAGCCTGAAATCAGAGACATTTTAATTTGTATAATTTCTACACCAAAGTGATTTATAGCCTGTGATGTAATTCAGAGTCACGTTAAAACTCACACGAGGGCATCAATCTCGCAGCGACCGGTGCTACTTTGTATGGTGACTTTCTCCACTCTTTTCAGCATTCTTCGACTCAGTGGAGCTGTAGAAAGGCAGCATTGTGGCGCGTCACCTGGATATTGGAGACCGTTAAATAAGGAGCGAACACAATTATTGCTTTCTTTCAAGGTACCGCTCATGCACGCACCAAACTGCAAAAAACAAAAAACTCCAGAATGCTCACAACAACCAGTAGACCTTTTATTTACTTAATGTACTGCATTATATTCACCACATTTCTTTAACAGCGCATTTATCTATTAGTCGTATTTATTCACAGTCCCATGTTTACCTTGGACAGAGATGAAGGTGATGCACAGGAGCAACAGAAGAATTTTGAAATCCATTTGCGTACGCAGCGACTCTGATTCGGTCTTCACGCTTCTCACCGTAGCTCTTTAAACAATTCTGGCACTTCGTTGCTTCACCATGGTTATATGAGCTGTGACAGGAAGCCACGCCTCACAAAACAGTGATTGTAGCAAAGTTGACGTTACGTGCTGAATAGTTCAGACGAGCGCGTCATCCTGTGTGGTTTACACACGTTATTCTCCCTAATTAACCCATTAATCAGTGTGGTGTTGTGCATCACGTTTTTATCTGTACTTGGTAAAGAGTTTATCAGCCTGACTTACTGATTTCATGAATACTAAAAAAATGTTCACTTCAGGAGGTTTGTATCTCACATGCAAGGTTTTACAGTGGACTATAGAAGCGCTCATAGCACTCTGAACCCACAGTCTTTGGAAATATGCTGATAAATATTATTAACTTTCATCGAATGACACTTTGTACACGTTTAAATAACGAGTCTTTTTAATAGATCGTTAAAAAAAAATCTGTACTGAGGGGGTTTATGATTTCTCTTTTAACGCTTTTTATAGTTTAAAGGATCTCTGACTATACATACAGTGGCTATCAAAAAAAAAAGTCTACACACCCCTGTTAAAATGTAGGTTGATGTTAAAAAAATAAATAAAGAGAAAGAAACTAAAATCAATCATCAGATCTTTTTCTAACTTTAATGTGAAACAGCAAACAACAGCGGTCAAGTGAAAAACACAGAAAAAAAAACTTTTAATAACCTGCTTAACCAATCACATTCAAACTCCTGTTTAGAGTTAATGATCATACACCCATCATCAATAAAGTATTCTAATTAATCCCAAATAAAGAACAGCGGTTTCTGTAGGGTTTTCTTGACATCATCTGACTGCTGAAGCCCTGGTGCACAGACCGCTTCAGTACGTGCGTACAGTGTTGAAAGGCAGATATCAGGAGAGGAGTACAAGTCACTTTCTAAAACATTAGCTGGCCTCAAGAAGCCACAAGAAGTGGAGAAAATTTGGCACCAGTGACATTCCCAAGAACGGGACGTCCCTCCATCACTGAAGCGAGGACAAGATGAAAACTTGGCATCATGGAGGCTGCAGAGAGACCTACAGCAACGTTAAAGGAACTGCAGGAGTACAGTGCTGTGAAAATTCCTGATTTCCTCTGTGTGTGTGTGTATCTATAATAAATAGTTTTAGATATTCAAATGAAATACAACATAAAACAAGGGCAACCTGAGTAAACACAGTACAGTTTTTTTATTGAAGCAAAAAAATTTATCCATCACCAATGTGAAAAACTAATTGCCCCCTTACACTTAAAATCTGGTTGTGCCACCTTTATCAGCAACAACTGCAACCAAACGCTTCCGATAACTAGAGCTCAGACTTTCACTTACTTCTAGGACTAGGACTTACTCATACGCTAAGGATCGTTGCCTTGCTGCGTAATCCAGTTGCGCTCGAGTTTCAACTTAGACCGAACATTCTCCAGGGTTTTCTGGTAGAGAGCAGAATTCAAGTTTCCTTCAGTTTGGTGAAGTAGTAACTATGGGGGCAAATACATTTTCACATAGAACCAGTTGGTATTGGATAACTTTTCTGTTTCAATGAATAGCATTATAATGTAAAAACTGTATTTTGTGTTTACTCAGATTGACTTTGTTTTATCTTAGAATCTGTTTTAATTTCTGAAACCATTTAGATTTACACAAAAAGAAATCAGGATGGGGGCAAATAATTTTTCACAGCACTGAATGTGGCAAGTACTGGTCACTCCCTGCATGTAACAACAATCTCTCACATTCTTTACACGTCTGGGCTACGGCAGAGGTCGGCTAGACAGAAGGAAAAAAAATCATCCAAAACCATGAGGCAGAATGTGTTCTGGGTCTGATGAGAACAGAGTAGAACTTTAATTCTGAAAGTTGTGTTTGGTGCAAGAACAAGACCGTGTATTGTCCATAGAACGGCACACCCATTGTGAAGCATGGTGGTGGCAGCGTCATGCTATGGGGCTACTTCTCTTTAACTGGGGCTCTAGTCACGATAGAGGGGATCATGGGTAGCTCCAAATACCAATCTATTTTGGCACAAAATCTGTCGGGCTCTTTTAGACAGCTGAAGATGAAGAAAAATTTCACCTTCTAGCGTGACAACGACCCAAAGAACAAATCCAAGTAAGAAAGAAATGTCTTCAGAAGATCAGTATCATTTTGGAAAGTCAGAGCTCAGAACAAAATACTATTGAAAACCTGTGGGATGACTTGAAGAGGTCTGTGCACCGGAGATACTCACAATCTGAACGATCTGGAGCATTTTAGAAGGAAAAGTGAAACAGTCGCCAAATCAAGATATGCCAAGTTAAAAGGTGCGTTTAAAAAAAAAATATATATATATATTAATTAAAGGGGTGTGCACACTTATGCAACCAGGTCCTTGCTAGATTTTTGTTTTTCACTTGAATCTTCTTGGTGTCTACATCAGATTAATGGAAAGATCTGAAGATCTGACATGAGTTATCTTGGTCTCATTTTTTTACATCGCAAAAACCTGCTTTTTTTTTTTTTTTTTTTTACAGGGGTGTGTAGACTTTTTTGGGTGTACCACTGTAAAAAAAAAAAAATATTTTTTTGTTGAATGTAGGACTTGTGTTATTTGGCACAGATATCCAAAATACATCATGCATCATACTCTGCCATCTCTTGTCACTTTAGCAGCTTACATTGTATTCACTGTAACCACACACACATTTAATCCTCGCAGGGGGATATTTTAATTTGCACAGTGCGGATCCAGTCCTAACGCTGCATATGTGAACACACTCTTTACTACAACCCAGAGTGATGGAAGTTTACAAAAATCAGACAGTGTTTATTACGTGTCCCATGCAAACAATACATAATTTAACAATTAAATAACTACGTACAAATAATGAAAACACTAAACCCAAACAGATCCTAGTCAACAAAAGTCTAAAGTTCGCCTTATGAGGCGTTTCCCTCCACTTGTTCAAACCACATTCACAAATTCTTCTCTCACAAATTCAGCCATTCACATTTTGAAGTATAGATAGCAGCAAAAAAAAAATGTGTTGTCCGTCCTTCCTTCCGTTAGGAATCTGGAATACATGAAAACATACCATTTAAATAAAAGAGAGGCCTGTACACACAGGCCCATGATGTGAATAAGCTCTTGAGCATTTACCTTTCTTCCTCCAGGGTGCCCAGGGTTTTTGGGAGGTTAGGGAGTTTTGCTCTTGGTTGGCTGAGAACTGCTGTGCATGCAAGAAAGACATTAAACAAGTTCATACAGAGATCACCCAATGGCTTTATGTCCTCCTCAATAGGCACAGAGTAACTGTTCTGATGAAAAGAAAGACTTTTTATCAGGATCAAGAAGCATGTCTGAACAGGAGGGAATACACCCTCCTCCTAGTCATGACAGGTGTGCAGATGTGTTCTGAATGCTTTCATATTTGAAGTCAGACATGTTTACATGCTGTTTATTTATAAACAGCATACTAATAAATGTATAAAATGGTATAAATATGGACTATATGGAATAAAATGCAATCATCTCAAGTGATATATTAATTTGCAAGGTCATATTTTGCTTCTTACTTCTACAATTCACAGAATTACCATAGCAACATATATCCTGAGTTTACTCACTCAGACAAGATGAGACAGTTTTACTAAAAGCCGTGTAAAGGCAAACCTTAATGGTAAAACCTGCAGAACACGCACCAGCGCTCAGCACCACCCAGCTTACATCGGAGAAAGTTTGGCAAAGTATTCACACACAGACTTTGGAAAGTCACAATTAATCAATCAAACACGTACATGTTTGTACAAGATCAATATTAACCTCATTAGAACATAGTCATGATTATGTTCCCTGGGGCTTTAACTGGCATTGCAGCCAAATCGATATTTCTATATACTTGCAGCTAAACACAAACATCCATCCATTTTCCATACCACTTCACTTATCCTACACGGGGGGGCGGGGAGCCTGGGGCCTATCCCAGGGAACTCGGGGCAGGGGACACCCTGGATGGGGTGCCAACCCATTGCAGGGCACAGGAACACACATTCACACACTACGGACAATTTGGAAATGCCAAATCAGCCTACAACGCGTGACTATGGGAGGAAACCGGAGTACACGGAGGAAACCCCTGAAGCACCAGGAGAACATGCAAACTCTTTGCACATAGGGCACAGGCGGGATCTGAACCCCAACCCTGGAGGTGTGAGGCAAATGTGCTAACTGCGCTGGGACTTCATTTTTTTCTATGGGGCTGAGAAAGTGTCATTTTTAAAAATTTCCCTCAACTTCTGGTTGAACATCTCTGGTGGAGGATACGAATACGAATCTGCAATCCTGACAGAAATAACTCCTCTATAGCAGCATTCTGCTGTAAAAATGGCGAGTTTGAGATTGGAGTTAAAACTCCGCAGAACAGTGGCTTGAGGGCCAGATTTGAAGAACCAGTCTGATCCATCATGTTGTTACAGGTGTACAGTTGGTATGCGTGAATAGATTTGATCCAAATATGGAAGTGTGTTCAGTTGTTTTTGTGTGTTTTTTTTTTTTTTTTTTAACAAATGAACAGAGCTGTGTTTCTCCAGTGATTAAAGCAGTAAACGACTTGTGAGCTATAGTCACTTACTGCTTTTATCACCAGAGAAACACCACCACAGCTCAGTTTATGACGCTGTTCAATTGTAAAACACCAAAGAGATCAAATCTATTCCCACAGACCAGCTGTACACCTGTAACATGACCGATCAGGCTGGTTCTTCAATTCTGTGATAAATTCTGCCTTTTTTTTCTTTTGTTTGTTTTTTTACAAACTGACTGGAGCAGGTGATGTAAAAATTTTGTATTTAATCTTTAAAAGTGTCATTTTCCCCAATTCTCAGTGTTTAATATCTTTTTATTTATTTTTTGTAAATTAAATTATTTTTCAGAGATTAAAAATACATTAATGATGCATTAATTTACTAATAATAAACAAGTTTTTAAGTGTAAGACTACAGGATACTACTGTATTGTATGCAGTTTGAGGGGGAAAATGATATATATTGTGAAATATATTAAATTGTAGAAATGCCTGTTCAGGCTAACTGTTCTGGCAAAAGTTAGCTAATGTAAACCTGTTGCGTTTTACAGCAGATTGCTGAAATATTTTAAAAATATAAAGTTACAAATCTGCATCTGCTTTAACTTTATTTAGCATCAAAACCTTATTCCTCATTATCTAAAAAAAATGAATAAATAAGACAGAATTGTCAAACAACCAAAAGGTCTTGACAGAAAACTACTCGTAGGTGATTTAGTTTAATTTAAAGCCAAACTAAAGTTTAAAAATCTCCTGCTTTTCTGTATGGATTCCTCCTCCTGCACATTCTCACAGCTTTCTGTATTTCACCTCGCAGCACTTCAATTTTTCCCCTAATCTAACTGCTAATAGTCACCTTTCTAGCACGGAGTATGTGCATTGTAAAACATCTTAGCAAGTGAAACTATAATGAGTATTGTCAAACTTGTCTGGTATTTCCTGTTATAAGATCACAATAAACCAAACAGTGGAGTTTGTAGGTGCATTTAGACCTGTTGGATCTGCTGGATCTCCCTCATGGCTAAGCGGATGGAAGGGTAGAGGCGGGGGACAGGTTTGTCTTTCTCTGCATCCCCGTCTCCTTTCTGCTCGATCTCAGCAGCGTCTACACGTCTGTATCTGTCCGACACCCGCCTCAGGACAGGGGCTTTAGGAGCCTCCGGGTCCGGGTTCTGCCCTGGAGGCCGAAAGAGCCTCTGCATTTCAACATGCACGTGGTCCATTTCCTCGTAGTCGTGCTCTCTGGAGTCAGCGTTACTGCTGTCAGACACGCCAGGACAACGCAACGCCTTCAGCTCCTCGTAGTCTGGGTCATGGTCGCATGTCTGTTGTAGAGGGAGATTGACGGACGGATGGCGTTAGTATCCATTATTTGCACAAACATCAGCCTAATTAATAATCACCTCCATTTTGTCATTTTTAATTCTCTAGATTAATCAAATAAAAATGATCATAATAATAATAAAATAACTGAATTCTCCATGCATTGTAGAATCCAGTATACAGACTGTTCTCTCATATACATCCTACAAATGGCTTCTCTGGATTTTCACACAGCTATAGCATGTTTTTCTTGACAGAAGATAAAATTCCCACATACTAAAATCTTTAACGCGCTCTGGAAATAAACCCAAAGAACATACCCCAGGGCACAGGCCATTCTGCAGCAAAGTTTAGACTAAATTGCTTTACAGTGTGACATTCCCATGTACAAGAAACAGTCTCCCGGTGTTATACCGAGGTAATGTTACGCTCCAGCATCAATTCATTAGCATTCTTATTTATGCTGGATAATGGTATCAGGGGAAATCAGGAAATCCTGTTTAATTAGAAACAGCACATTGGAGCTGGTGTAATTGACTTTAGAGCCTGAGAAAACACTGAAGACTGTCTATTACAGTGCATTGCTGGGTTCACAAGCCATAACTGGCCAGCAGAACAAATATCACCAAACATAACCAATGGTAACCACTCGCTGATGTTAGACTACTTATTAAAACCTTCTCTGTGGGATCGGTATGTTGAATTCTGACCCATTTAATGAAGTACTAAACAGGTTTTCTACAGTGAAATTCAAGCACAAGGGAGAGTTTGAAGAAAACTCAGTACTTGGATTCCTAACTGAATAGAGCGAAATAACATGCTAGGTAGTTGGTTAAACTTATGCTAGCTGTTGGCTTATAAGTGACATGATTGTAGTGTTATAAGGTTATGGGGCCTTCATAAAATAAAATGTCTATTCAAACGATGGTTAAATTCTGGCAGGGAAGGTAGTGTTTTCCTCGAGTTTGGTCTTTCCTGTCACTTTCATTTTCTAACCAAATGAAACTGGCAGCCAGGTGTAATAGTGTAATGGTATTGCGCAGATACGGGTGAACACACCCATTACTGCTTTATGTCTAAAGTTATTCAAGTTTTTTTTCCCAGACAATTATTTGGTCTAGTTATAATGGGAAAACCAGCTTTCTCTAGTTACTGATTTGATAACCTCATTCTTGAATTCTCTAGGAACTCCATTCTCTTTTACTTTAATTAGCTTTTTCATTTTTTCTTGGCCCTTCATCTGTACATTCACATCTTTGCTGCTGTAATTGAGGATACGTTTATGTTTTATGGATTATGTGTTCCCAACCAGCAGTCGACCTCTTACGGATGATTTCAGTTCATTCTATTCAATTCCTCTAAATCCAGAAGCCTATAAACATCCCATACAGTTTCAACCCTAACCTGTAAAAGAGAACGTGGCACGTTATAATGTCATCGTTGATGTGTTAGAGTGCGACTCGCCTGTCCACACGGCTCAGTGAGGAGCTCCATAAAGGGCATGATTCCCACTTGTGTGTGATATTGGACCAGTTCGAGCAGGGAGGCGTGTGCCCGGTCCTCGCCAAGGATCACGTACTTCCCGTTACTCTGCATCTCGATCATGTAGTGACGAAGCCGGTCAGCTCCCCTGCGTTTCAGAATCATCGCCATTAGGAAATAGCCACTTTAAATGACACTTTCAAAATCTCAGAATCGATGTACTGCTCACACTACACACATTTTATCACTTGCAGTGTGTTTTGTGATGTATCCTACACGAGCTTTCACAGATGAGGCTCACACAATATGTGACCTTTCACCTGGAGAAATCCCTGCTGAAGTGCACCTGATCCCCCAAATTGCTTTCTCATGAAATTAAAATGTGAAAGCAGTCCATCAAGTCTCTCTGCACTCGAGTGGAAACAAGGGGGAAAAAAAAGGAGAGAAAAATGTGCAGGAAGGATTGTTTGTGGAGACGCAGACAGTGAGATTCGCCTGTTCTGCATAGAGAACTGGAGCTACAGTGGAAAAATGTAGCTGTTTTTATATCGTGCATCACCAGGAATCATCTCGTTTTTATTTTTTTTATTCCTAACGACGATTTGGGTATGACATGGCAAGTCGTTTTTTATTTTTTTTTTATAGGTGCTATGATATTGTGCTTGCAGTTTGCCCTTCCACTCCAACACAAATAAATTAACTCAGCAAGAAAAGAAAATGTCCCTTTTTCAGACTGTTTTAAAGATAATTTTGTAAAATCCAAATCATCTTTATAGACCTTTATTGGAAAGGGTTTAAACAATTATTGCACATGCAGCTGTGGAACAGTCCTTAAGACACGAACAGTTTACAGGTGGAAGGTGATTAAGGACACTAAAGAGACACTAAAAACACCTTTCTACTGACTGTGAAAAACACCAGGAGAAAGATGTCTAGGGTTCCTGCTCACCTGCGTGAACATGCCATAGACCTGCTGCAGGAGACATGAGGACTGCAGATGTGTTCAGAGCAATAAACTGTGATGTGTGTAATGTAAGACACAGAAGACAGTGCTACACGGAGACAGGAAGGACAGCTGATCGTCCTCGCAGTGGAACATCACATGTAAACGTGTGTCCCTCAGACGTGATGGAGAACTTGCAGATGTCTTGGTGGAAGAGTGGAGGAACATCTCACAGCTAGAACTGACCGATCTGGTGCAGTCCATGAGGATGAGATGCTCTGTAGAACTTAAAGCAGCTGGAGGAGACACCACCTACTGACTGTTCCTTCTGATATCCACCTCCACTTTATTCAGGGACTCATTACTCCATTTCTGTTCCTCAAACATCTGAAACTTCTTCAGTTTACGTCTCAGTCCTCGAATCTTTTTATGTTCATACAAATATTTACACGTTAAGAAATTTGCTGGAAATAAAAGCAGCTGAATGTGAGGACGTTTGGGTTTTTTTTGCTGCGTTTATATAGATGATAAACTGGATTCAGGGATCTGCTGCACATGACTCACTGGCTGTTGCTTATGTTACATGTCCTAGCTACTTGTTCTCGTCATAGCAATGCTCACTCTACAAGGTTCTTTTCCAAGAATTTCAAACATGCTTGAAAACCTCAGAGCACCTGTACCTTTTCGGTTGTTAAAGCTTAATTGGGTGGGCTGTTATAAAAAGTTGTAAAACGTTCACCTGTACGTAAGTGTGTATCCTTCTCGACTTTGTCCCACTCGAATCAAAAAGCAGCCGAGAGGCTTGTCGGTCAACAGATCCTCAGCTTGCCTGAAGAAGAAAAAAAAGAAAGAAGGTGAGGTCATGACCAGCGTCTATGGTCTGAAGATAAGTAGGAGGCAATAACTCCAAACACCCAATCTTTTAACGCGCCCGTCTAAATAAACAAACCTCCGAGTGATCATGCCATGGAACCAGCAAGGGAAAGCGCCATTTTTGGCCACTTTGCGGGCCTGTGTTTCTTTGAACCAGCGAATGGTGTTGCTCCTCTTCTTCCTTTTCTCATTGGCCCACTCCTCGTCCACCTCCTGAGCCAGAAGGGTCATCAAATCACTGTTCTCATGCAGGTCGTTATCAAATGGAGTCGCCTATGCAACACACATGTTAAAGAAGGTTCATGGTTAATGATGGACATACTGCATTAGAGGTGAATTTATAACAAATCATCGGCTATTTTTACATGTAAAGACTTAACGAGTTTGACACACAGTTAAAAATCTTACTTTACATACACGTTATATGAAATCTGAGCTCATGTGAGGAGCGACATAGCTGGAACTATCGGTTGTCTGTAAAAATTCACACAGATTTTTTTTCCCCCGGTTGCGTCTGTTGCGGAGCGGCTGAGAAGGGTCGCTGTCGTCATACAGCACGAGAGCGGCCTCTAGAGGCGAAATAAAAACCGTCCCTGACAAATTGTGTTATTTGAAGTGTTTTTTAAACATATTTTTATTTGCTATTTGGAGTGTTACTTTTGGGTTCAGTTGGGATGTATATCTTTTATTTACTTTAATATTTATTAATAGTTTATATATATGAATATTTCATTTTAAAATGTACAGTACATTTTCATGGTACGGTCAGGATTGTTTATTTTTGTAAGAAAGTTCAGCAATATTTCACTTTGAGTGTTCTGTTTACATTCAGTATCAGATACTTTAAAAACTATCGATTGTTGATTAATCGGATATCAGAAGGTACCGCCGTACTTCGTTACCAGTATCTGTAAAATCAACTATCGGTCGAAAATGTACTTAAACAGACATTAAGAAGTAGTGTTGGTATGTTTAGACTCACGTAGACACAATTAGTGTCAGAATTATTGCCATAGTTCGTGAAAATGAGCAGAATTTACCAAAAAACAGATGTAATGAGTGATATTTTGATCTAAAAAATACCGAGACGCAGTGGTGTTTTAGTAAAAGCTGATATTTCCCCCAAAACATTTATTTTTATTTATTTATTTATTTATTTTTAAAGTAGTGTAGTTATTGCCACCTTTACAATTAAAGTTCTGTGACATTAATTGTATGTTTTTAATCTGCCCTGGAGGGAATATCTTTAATCTTGTACTCCTCCATGTAGAACATTTTAAGCTCCTTTATATTCTTAGGTTTGTGCACGTGGACAATTCATACCACAGGTCTGAACCTCCTGGCAGAGGCTAGCAGGTTTTAGGCTAAAATATGCGGGTTTTGGTCTAATGTAACCACAACACACAATGCCAGTTGTAGTTTCAGTGATGTTTGGTGAAGTTCAGACACTGTAGTTTGTAAGATGCTCTCAGGAAGGATAGCGTGTCGTTATGAAAGTAGTGTTTAACAGATATAGGTTCTCACCTCAAACTGCTTACTGCGTGGACGAGGTACAGGTGCTAGATGAGGTGCGAGGGCAAGAGCGGCGAGTATTGCCCGAGGTCTGGGCTGAGGTTTTTTCTTCCTGGGTAGAGGAACTGGGGGAGAAACTGGCCCTAAAGAGACACCCATGGAAAAGGAAGCTTTAATTTCCTCATAGAGCATGAAAGGAGGGAAAAGGACAGTAATAAAATGCATCGTGGTGTCTTACTCTTGTTTTCTTGCTCCACAAGCAAACGCTTGTTTCTCTCTTCCTGTTCCAGAAGCTCCTGCCTCCGTCTCTCTGCTTCTTCCCTTTCTTCCCTCTCTCGTTGGGCCTGCTGTTGCCTCCTAACCTCAGCCAGCAGGACCAAGTACTTTTTCCTACAGCTCACTGCACGGTAATCTTTAAAACAGAGCACCACAAGGGAGACATTCAGATTAAAATAATAAATAAATAAATAAATAAATAAATAAATAAATAAATAAATCTTTGGTGGAGGTTCTGTAGAAAGGTTCTCTCTGGTGGAGGTTCTCTCTGTGCTGCTATATTCAGTCCTCATCCTGCTTGAAAAGCTTTTGATCATTTGATCATGTTTGAAAAGTTGGAGAGGAAAATTAGATTTTCAATCATTTATTCAACAGAAATATCAATAGATGTGATATTCTTCTGTGGAACAAGTAAGTACACCCTTGGCCTCAGAAGCTAGTATTGCCCCCTTTAGAAGAAATAATTCCTTGTAGGCGTTTTGCATAATCGTCCACCAGACTTGCTGGAATTTTTGACCGCTCTTCCATGCAATATGTTGCAAAATTTCAGTGGCAAGATGTTTGAGGTTTTTCTTGCATGTTCTGCCCGTTTCAAATCCCTTCACAGCATTTCAATGGGATTCAAAATCAGGCTTTGACTCGGCCGTTCCATAACTCTCTATTTCTTCCTTTTGAGCCATTCCTTGGATCATTATCCTGTTCGAAGGATAACGGTTCAACTTCAGCTTTCAGACAGGTGGCCTCACATTATCTTCAAGCACTCTTTGATATGATGCAGAATTCCTAGTTAAATCAATGAATGAAAGTCCTTGAGGCAATGAAGCAACCCCAATCCATAACATTTCCACCACCGTGCTTCACAGTTGGTATGAGGTGCTTCTCCTGAAAAGCTGTCTTTGGCCTTCACCAAACAACTCTGTTTTTGAATTGTCCGTCCATAGCACATTATTCCAAAAGGCCTGGTCTTGGCCTAATCGGCAAACTGTAGTCTTGCAAAGGCTTTTTCCTGGCATGCCTCCCATGCAGGTCAAATCTGTGCAATCTCTTTCTGACTGTAGAAGCAGGCACTCTGACAAACGGTTGCAAGACTTACATGGTTACATCACCTTTATTAATAGGCACAGAGGCTGAAATGTTTGCCTGTCCAAATATGTCAAAAAAGCCAACAATTTCCATGGGGTGTACTTATTTTTTTCACATGGCTATACGTTTACATTTATATATGTATTTTATATTGTACCGTCACCGTACATGGGGAACTAGTGAGTGAGCAGGAGTTGATCAAGGAAAAAAAAACTGTTTCAAGTGTAATCAATAATCCTTCCTAGTTTCAGTAATATTCACGACTGAACATTAGCATTAAAACATTAACCTAGACGTTCTTTCCTTTGTTTAGATTTACTTTCATCTTCAGACAGGGATGCAACCAATCTGTGAAATCTCAGCACAAAATTAATCATCAAATCCTGGGGTTCATGACAATTATACAATCATGTACAGAGCAAAATGATCAGAATTCGTGACACCCTTCATGAAATTAATATATAAAACACATTCTCACAATCTTTTGGTTTCAAATATACAGGAACGTGGTATACTTTAGTTTAGTTAAAACACATCATCGCCACGAAACACTGGTTTTAGAGTTAGAGGCAACATGTTTATCGTTAGATACATCACGCCCAGATCATAAATTATATCATACCACACGTTCATTCTCCGATCTCAAAAACCCCTTCTGGCTAAAGATGTACTGATCCATAAAGATCAGATTTAGGTGTTTATCACATTCCTGTTCAATGCTATTTACACTAATAAACATTCCTGAAAGAAAAAAAAAATTAAAAGGTATGATCTGGGAACTGTAGCTGGTGGACACTTTGAACACCTTCCAGCTGTCAAGTTCACGATTTGTTGAGAAGCCACCCCTGAGAATTTCCTTCGAGTCTAGGCACCTTCCTGATGTTTGTTCAGATAATCTTACCTGACATAACCGTGGCAAATTCACATTACGTTAGACATTCAGTTCTTCAATGGGCTATTTAACTGTGAATAGAAAGAGATTTAGGGAGACTTTATGTAAGAACTTTAAGAAAGGAGGTAGACGTTCTGTATAACGCAGACACGAACTCAGGGATGGGCTACAAACCGAACACAACCGTTTCTTTTCACGTATGGAGAGAGAAGGCAGGACGAGGCCTGAAGAAAGTTTTGTTGTGCTTTATTGTTTATATTGTTTATTGCCCTTTACCTAATTTTCCATAATTTCTTCTTTTGTAATCTGCTGCCCTCCGTTCACAAACATGATTTTTAAATGTTTGGCTCCTCTTAAACTCCTACTTTATTAGTTACACCTCCATTCATTGACACTTTTATCTTTCATCAGATACACCTACCATATGTTTGCACGCTGCAGATATACAGTTACTGTCTGCAGCCCATCTGCTGCGATGCACAATTTATCCGCTTGTTACCGATCCATCAGTGAACGAAAACCACCGTACATCCATCATTCAATGACCAGATGTTATTTATGTGGTGGTTCATTCTCATTTCAGCAGTGATGGTGACATGGTAGTGTGTGTGGCAGTGTATGATGCGAGTGTATCACCAGTGTGGAATATCGTTTTAACGAGTCTTTAAACAAGCAAGGTGGTGGTGGGGGGGGGGGGGGGCTCATGAATCACTGCAGGACTGGAGGAACCGTTTCTGCACATATTCCTTTATTCTGTCCAAAAAGCGAAAGAAGAAAGTACATCTGTGATCCTGAAAGAAAGTGATCAGTTCGTTCAGGTTTGATCATGTTCTTTCGTGACTGAATCCTGGTTCAGCTGTGTCACATAACCACTGAAGGGTTAGGGATTGAACAAGCTTGATGCTGTCAAGGATGTCTGATGGGTAATTTATGAGAAAGATCGCAGGCAACAATTTCCGTGCTCTTTATTCAATAGATAAAACGAATAATGGATTTTTAATGCAACTTACTCTTCTGAATGACAACAGCTGCCTTCCCAAGTTTCTCTAGGAGACGGGCCAACTCGTCCTGGTGCCAGTATTTAAAAAATAACCGAGATGACCTGAGGGAGAAAAGGTGTAAGGTTATCTTTTATGCTCCAAGGATTTACAGGTTTTAAAAAAATAAATAAATAAATGAAACACCTACTGGCATCACATGTGCAGTGTTTATTTCCAGTATTGTAAATTTAATGTGATGGATACTACAATACTAATGTGTATGCACTGTGTGTGTATGTGTGTGTGTGTGTGTGTGTGTGTGTGTGTGTGTAACCCAAACCTACCCACATTTCCAATCACGCAGCTCCGTGGTATTAAGAATCGACATACAGCTGACAGATAAAACAGATTAAGCTATTAAAATACACAAAATACACATCCACATAATGACTAAAGGAACAGAAAGATGATCATCCATACAGTATATAAGCACAATAAGAATAAGAGTGGATTTCATTCACTAGCGTTTGTGATGATTTATTCACCTCTCTTTGTCCAAAGGCAGATCCGGTTTAAGCAGCAGGATGTTATACCTAATGAGTGAAACATTTCGATGAAATTAAAAAAAATCTCTGGACATCCAAAAAAAGCAAGCTTTGTTCCTTTTTCTTTTAAATGATGCACACAAACGCTCATTCACCTCTGTGCAAACTCTTTAAAAGACGGTCGCCAGGAGAAACCTTCTCTTCGAATGCGGATTGTCTCGAGCAGGCCGTTGTACCTCAGCTAAGGAGGACGGGAGAGAGAGAGAGAGCGAGAGAGAGAGAGAGAGAGAGAGAGAGAGAGAGAAAAAAAACAAAACAACAAACACTTACATAACTACAATTTATTTTTTCCCACATTAGAGCAATATTAGTGTCAAGTAATGATTAGCAGTTTTATCAGTTACATGTGCACACAACAGCATTAACACACAGCGTAGACATGGCAGTAATAATTTTTTTTAAAAACCCGCCATGAGAGAGATTCTGAGCTTCATCACACTGGATTCAGCATTTTAACCCAAAACATTCGGATAAGTTTTCTTAAGTAGTGCAATTTATTTTCCCTGCATCACAAAAACATCACCACCACCCCATCGACCACTCTGACATTTTTTAAAGGATGACAATTTGCATTTAATTTAAATATTTACCACACATATTTAGTTTTGAACCAAAATATTTTAATTTTGTTCTGTAAATATTTATCATCATCCTTTTTCAATTTGTTTGCATTTATTTGAGAAGTATAAATATTTTGCTATCATTTTTAGATCTGTAAATATTTATTTATTTTATCTTCTTTTAAAGATAAATTCTTTACATGTAAATAAAATTTTGTTCTGTAAATATTTATTATTGCTTTCCTTTTTCAGTGGCGTCAATTTGTTTGCATTTATTTGAAATAGCTTATATATGGCTTTGAACTTTTTTATTATGTTAATTATTATTAATATTCTTTTTCAAGCATGGCATTTATTTGATAAATATTGTGTTATAAATATATTTTTTAATCTGTGTATGTATTCATTCAATTATTTTCTTATATTAAAGATGAGAATTGTTTTTACATGGACAGTATATTAAACTGTTTTGTTAAAGAAACATTAAGTGGTTTCTCCAACTCTGATTGGAAAATTTTAAATTGGTGTGTAAAATAATGTTTTTTTTATACAATCTTTATTTTTTGTCCATTATTTTAAACGGACGTCAAGAATAAGAAAATGAGTTTTAAGGGACTAATCTAAAATCTTAATTTCCCAAACTGCACTTTTATGTTTGTACAGTAGGTGGTGCTGGAGTAAAAGACGTTTTCATTTTTGGTTTCTTGCCATGTGACTAAAAATAAATAAATAAATAAATAAATAAATAAATAAATAATAAAGACTGTACATACAAATAGCATTACCAAGAATAATTATTCGAGAAAACGTTTAGAATGAAATATTCTGTATAACGCATGCTGAGATTAATGTCTGATTAAAGCTGGTATTAAAATAATAAATCCGGACCTTTAAAGGTGACCTACCTGATCCATGATGAGCTTACTGTCCACCTGATCGGGCAATTTGCTGCTGTTGGGTTTGATGCATCTCACAAAGTGCGGACTGGCGGCAAACATCTTCTCCATCAGCACAGCCAGGGAGTGCTGTACAAAACAGCTTGCATTAAACTCCATTATAGGTGATCATGATAACGAGTCTTTATTGATCATATATACATTACAGCACAGTGAAATTCTTTTCTTTGCATACCCCAACATGTCAGGAAGTTGGGGTCAGAGCACAGGGTCAGCCATGATACAGCGCCCCCTGGAGCAGAGAGGGTTAAGAGCCTTGCTCATGGGTCCAACAGTGGCAGCTTGGCAGTACTGGGGCTTGAACCCCCGACCTTCTGATCAGTAACCCAGAGCCTTAACTGCCAAACCGCCACTGCCCTCAAGGGTGTGAGGTTAATCACTAAAAGGTCTCATTAGCAGGAACAGCCCTTTACCTTGAACTGCGTGCCCACAGACTGCTTCCTGGTCGAGTTGAAGTTGTCGTCCACAAAGTTTACCATCTTGCCAAAAACAAAAACAAAAAGGTCAAACAATTTATATTTTAACTGTTTATTCTAGACCAGAGAACTATGGAGCATCACAGATGATTATAATCTACCTTCGCTTTCCGTGGCATCAATGTCCCTGTTCTGGAAATTGTGGCTGTAAAAAGAAAAACATATTTTACAAAAGTCTATAATGCTGATCTGAAGCAGTACAACTCGTTCTGAGCCCTAGCTGAAACGGACCTGCTGTCAGTCACAAGCATCGCGGACCCTTTCGCTAGCGCAAGGCTTTTCTTAATCGCCTCTGAACCACGGAGTATAGGAACACACTATAGCTTTATGGATGCGTTTAAATATGGATTAAAATATACCTGGACAATAACGTTCATAGTTCTCGAGTCTTTTCATTTTTAAACTTTTTTAGGAGCTGTCATCATCATGGGTTTGCAGTTTAGTAGTGATTGTAGATTGTTGGTTTATCAATAATAATAATAATAATAATAATAATAATAATAATAATAATAATAATAATAATAAATGAGGAAGTAGAAATAGTAATTATTTGAGCTTTTTGTCAATGGTTTGTGTTAAATGAATTATATATTTTATTTATTAATGTATGGATTTTACTGTATATGTTAAAGAAATTAAAAAGTCGACCTCATCTGCCAAACTGCAGTTTTACAGCTGCACAGGAGGTGGCGTTGCAGTAAAAGATATATTCTCCTTCTCCTGCCATGTGCCTTTTTGTTACAAGACTACTATAATAATGATTAGATTTAAGAGGAAGAGATTGTGAAACTACAGTTGTGGTGTCCGTTGTTAACTCAGATGAACGCAGGTCTTTGCATCATCGTGCCTGCAAGCTGTAATTCAAGCAGGGTTGAAAAACAGTGCTAATTAATAAATGAGTAGCTGAAATGTCCTTAGGGGTCCAATAAAAATAGCTATTGTTGACCTACCAGCGAAGAGGACGCTCAGGAGAGGAGTAACACTGTTGATGAACAGAGAGCGAATGTTGGCTGGAATATTGTCCCTGTTCTTTTCCAGGAAGCCGCTGGCATTATACTGCACCTGAACAAGACGGGAAGTCGGTGTTACTCATATTACGACGTGTATCTTGTTCGCTGTGGCTAAACCTATAAATCGACTCATTTATTGTTTGTTTGTTTGTTCATTTTGTGCCAAGCTGTCCTACCTTTCCAGCGTAATGCACAACAGTGAAGAGAGGGCTATGGCTCCGGACCACCTCAAAGTGGGGATTGGCTTTGAACTTGCTGTTCAGCTTGTCTACAAAGTTTCCATCTGTGGCCTACAGGAGGGAAAAATAACCCAGTTAAGATTATAGTGATTATATTTCATAATCACATGATGCAGTTTTCCAGACCACTGAGAAGCTTTCAGACATGCAACCCTTAAATTAAACACCCTGTCCAGCAACTACTGTGATTAATGCTTGAAAAGATATTTGGTAAAAGTGTCTATCTTGGGAGAGCCATTGTATTTCGCTAGGGGCTACCTGAAATACCACAGAATACTGAAGTGGGTTATAAAATTAAATGATGAATAAAACAAAATGATCCGATATTGCATATCTGTGAGTGACAAAAGTATGTGCACCTCTAGGATTAGCAGTACATTTGAAGGTGAAATTAGAGTCAGGAGTTTTCAATCAGTGGGATGATGATCAGGTGTGAGTGAGTGAGCGTTTTACTTAAAGAACAGGTTCAGATCAGAAGATCAGAGTCTGATCTTCACAACACATCTTTGTGGAAGTGCATCATGGCACGAACAAAGGAGATTTCTGAGGACCTCAGAAAAAGAGTTGATGCTGATCAGGCTGGAAAAGGTCACAGAACCATCTCTAAAGAGTTTGGACTCCACCAATCCACAGTCAGACAGATTGTGTAGAAATTGAGGAAATTCAAGACCATCAGTGGTTGACCAACAAAGATCACCGCAAGACTAAGACGTGTAATAATCCACAAGGTCACAAAGGAACCCAGGGTAACCTCTAAGCAAGTAAAGTCCTCCCTCACATTGGTTATGTCACATATATCTCACATGTTCCACCATCAGGAGAACACTGAACAACAAATGGTTTACATGGCAGGGCTGCAAGGAGAAAGCCACTGCTCTCCAAAAAAAAACCATTGCTGCCCTTCTGCAGTTTGCTAAAGATCACTTGGACAAGCTGAAAGGCTAATGGAAAAATGTTTTGTGGATAAATAGAGTTTTCGATTTAAATTAGAAGGGTTATTTTTAGAACATAAGAACCTTCTCCCATCTGTGAAACATGGTGGTGGTAGTATCAGGGTTTGGACCTGTTTTGCTGCATCTGGACGACTCGCCATCACTGATGGAACAATGAGTTCTGAATTATACCAGCGAATTCTAAAGGAAAAGATCAGAACATCTGTCCATGAACTGAATCTGAAGAGAAAGTGGGTCATGCAGCAAGACAACGATCCTAAACACGAGTCGTTCTACCAGAGAACGCTTAAAGGCGATTAAAGTTAATGTCTTAGAATGGCCAAGTCAAAGTCCAATAGAAATGTTGTGGAAGAACCTGAAGCGAGCGGTTCATGTGAGGAAACCCACCAACATCCCAGAGTTGAAGCTGTTCTGTACTGAGGAACGGGATAAAACTCCTCCGAGCCGATGTGCAGATGATCAACACTTACCCCAAACGTTTATCTGCAGTGATTACTGCACAAGGAGTCACACCATACTGAAAGCAAAGGTGCACATACTTTTGCCATTCACAGATATGTAATATTGGATCTAATCCGAATATTGGATTTCTCAATAAATAAATGACCAAGTATAATATTTTCGTCTCATTTTTAAAATTATTTTATGATGTTTCTAGGTAATATTTATGCAGAAATATAGACAATTCTAAAGAGTTCACAAACTTTCAAGCACCACTGTATGCTAGACACTATATGAGCTCTATAATGCTATAATGAGCTCTAGTATTATCAAACAACGATAATTTGACGAGTAGCCTCCAAGATGTATGCAAACAAATGCACGATCCACTGCTCCCAAATGAACCCCGTGTGGTTCTACCCTCATCCGCTCACCTGAGGAAAGGCACTCTGCTCATCCAGCAAGGACAGAATCCCAATTGGCTTCGTTAAGAACAGGTCCTGAGGGAGACAGCGTGTGTTAATCATTACTCTGGTGCTTGATCACAGACTTGCGGCTGCAACTGGCATTTGCTGAGCTTTTTGTGGTCATCAGTTTTTACATAAAAAAATAAATAAATCATCCACTTTATTCCCTGGGTGCTGCTGTAAAAACTATTATAGGTAGGTGTACTAATCTACTGCAGGTGTTTATGTAATGATTCATGCGTGTTAGACACTAACACTGTTTGTTGCTTGAGTGGGAATATCATTACGGAATGTAATTATGAATGTTATTTCTCTACCTTTATAGAAGAAAGTCTTTCTTACTCTTTATTAACTTTATTACAGCCTTAGGGCTGTAGCTATAAAACACTAGTAGAGCGCAGATAATGCTACTACTACTACCCTAATATTAATACTAGTAATAAATCATCATCATCATCTTTTTTTATCCTTAATTTACTGACCTTCCACAATATTGCAGCTGCATTACTACACGAGCTCCCGATGTCTGTAGGACACTAAAAACCAAGCTTTATGGTGCGACATGTTCAGGCTTTGACTTGGCTCTACATCAGCTTTTACGTACACAGAAATCGTTTCCCACATCCTTCGTGAACACACGACCGACTTTATTACTGTGAAGGTACAGGTAAGCCTCCGAGCGCCATGGCCAGGTTTTAAAATCCTCCTCACAGTTCTCTATTAAGGAAGGGACGGGTGTGCAGACGTCCTTTATAAGCTCCGACAGCGTGCGATTCCACATCTCGCTACGAATGAATGACGAGCGACACCACAGCGAAAGGCTTTTTTACATCCTAACGGACATTTCTCTCCCGTAATTCACGCAAAGCATCATGGGGCGTAGGAAAAAGGTGGATATTGGAGTTATTTAACACCATAGTTCTCAAGGTGGGGTCTGTGAAGAATAGCCAGAATATTACTGTACACACTTCAATAACGAGCTTGATAACGGGACAGCAAATAAAATCTTAATATAGATTAAATCCATCTATCTATAATCCCTGCCCTGTTTGAAAACGTCTGATTTAACAATTTCAAATTTCAATTTCAATTTCAAACTAAGGTTGGGGCATGTACAAATAATTTAATGCTTCAAAAAGTGAAAAAGCCTGTAGTTTCCTGTAGCGAGCTTTACCCCAAAATACATTCGCTCCTTTAGGGAGGAGCAGCAGCTGCACAAAGCCATAATTACTGCCCAGGGTTAATATTTCCTAGACCCCTAGATGAGACAAGTTTCTCCATCACAAACACAATACAACAAAACCACAGACCCCACACCCAGACGATAACCTTTATGAGTTGACCTTTTTCTGTTCGATGGCCTCTTAGAGAAGGAGAGATATAGAACAACGGTATGAGACGTCCAAAACGCACTGGTATGTGGCTGAGAACGTAGACGCGGTTCGCGCACTCAGCATTTCCTGTTCGTGGGATTTACCACAGAACTCCTGTCTGCCAAACTCTCTGCTTCTGCTGTCGTCTCATAGACGGACACGAAGGAAAAGACAGAACGTACGGTGCATCGTACAGATAGAGAGAGAATCTACCAGAATTGGTTTGTTATCCTTGAAGGTGATGGTCTCCCACTGGATGCCCTCCTCTTTGTACTCGTTCTGCTCCATTAGAAAAATGTGCTGTGGAAAGAGGAAAATTCAGGAATTAATTCCTTTAAAGGAGCAAAATAATGTATAAAAAAAACAACAAAAAAACAACAACACGACATCGTGTGTGACAAGTGGGAGAAAATCCCAATTACACATCTAAGGGAAGGTGAAGGGAAGGCTGTAGAAGCCCCTCACCGGTTTTATATAAGAATACACGAGTGAAGATTATGTGTTGAGAGTCGAGAGAGAGCGTGTCATGGTTTTTATACACGAACTGCAACGTTTTGCCCATTTTTATATGTAGTGATTAAGAAAATGCTTTCTATCACAAATCATATAATGGAATTGTTGTAATGACATTTGTTTCTCTCCCTCTCTCGTTTTACTCCGCCATGTTTCTCACTCACTGTCTCTCTTATGTATTTGTTTCTCTCTCTCTCTCTCTCTCTCTCTCTCTCTCTCCCCCCCATTTGTCTCTCTTTCAAGTTTACACTGTGCTTTATTGGCAAACGATCACTGTGAACAAAGGAATAAAAACAAATCATGAACAAGTCGAACTCAATGCCAGTGGCAACAAGTCACTAAACAAGTCCTAAAAATACACTTAAGTAATACTCCAAACATGAAGGAAGCTATTCAAAAACAACAAATTTCTTCAACCTGACCCTGCTGTGACCTTCAGCCTGTTCATCAAACACTCATCGATGACACACGGACAGATGACAAGCGAAGACATAATTCCTCCGCCGCTTTAGCTGACGCCGACACTGACACTTTAGTGTCACTTTAGTGTCAGCTGACACTGACTTGAACAAATGTATGACACAAACGTATGTAGCGTTTATATACATTTATATAAATGTATGATGTATTATATTTGGATGAAATGAAGCGATTTCTATTCATCTTTCTCTCTTGTAGATGCCTGCATTTTGTTGTTAAGGTTGTAAACTTAAAAGAAAAAAAAACAAAAGAAAAAAAAAAAAAAAATCACAAACGCACAAATGTGAATCATGGTGAATCAGCATCTCATCACCGTGTGACAATATCTCTCTCTCTCAATAGATCCCTTTATTATACCATAAATACTGCAGGCTGCGGTCACTTTATTTACTGCCTACAACACTTAAACACAGCTATTGGTGCCTAGGTCTGTCATTAGGGTGTGTGTGTGTGTGTGTGTGTGTGTGTGTGTGTAAATACTCACATGATTAAAAAAATACTGTAGCTGCTCGTTTGCAAGATTAATGCAGATCTGCTCAAATCGGTTCACGGCAAAGTTCTCAAAGCCAAAGATATCAAGAATACCTGCAATGAGTCGAAACAAGGCTTTGGGTAGAACGCAAATCGTACGTGTTTGTCCCAGTCCTTTTAGATCGTGCTGCTTATCCGAAGGAATAGGAACGTACCTATTTCACTCAGCTCAACACTCGTATCCAGTTTGTGAGTCAGCAGCTCGTTAATTTTACTAACGATCCAGCCAAACACTCTGCCGTACACCACTTTACCGATCGAATCTCTGGCATCTGGAAAGGAATAAGACCAGACGCAAGTGATCAGGGAAATCGTGTAAAAGCTTTCGTCACGGATTACTGCTCATTAGCATGGTCAGCTAGATTTGCCTTTATTTAAATATTTTAATAAATAAATAAATAAATAAATAAATAAATAATCCTGGCAGCATGGTCAAGTGTTTTAAGCACATTCTTCCAAATGGAAGTTGTGGTCATCATACACATGTCATTAAAAATGCAGCGTCAGTGATGAAACTGATCTACAGCAGTCAGGAAATCGTACCTTCAGCCTGTTGCTGGTTGTGTAAGCGGTGGATGGATTCCCCTCTAGTTACTGACATAGTGCAGGTGAGACACCTCATCAGGTCCTCCTCCTGAACTCCAAACTGACCCTGGGGGAGGGGGAGGGGGGGGGAGGGGGTGTCAGATGTCATTCAGTGTTCTTAAAAAAATTTTAAATTATTTTTTATATAGTACATAGCATGTGACGGGCGATATTTTGGGCTTTAAGGTTTAGGATTGCTGTACAGATTTATATTAATACAAATCCCAGTTGCAGTTGGACAATGAACGTGTTTACATAAATTAAATAATGCATAAAATAAGCAAATACTGCAATTACCTTTAGCTAAAAACCAACAACCCAATCCTGAAGACACGGGAACCGCATAATGTGCTATAATTAATGTAGCAAGCTTCCCTTTACGTAAGAGTCTCAATTCAAAATATTCCCTGAAATAAAGCCGTATTAGATTCCAGTTAGTTTTCATTTTGTTAGTTATTTAAATTGTGTTTGTTTAATTTTATTACTTTCTCACCGTCTTAGTTTCCTACACTATAATAACCTGGGTATGGACAGATTAAAAAGAGGTAAATGTCAGCGTCGGGGTAATAAACTGCCATTTCTGATGCGAATGATGACGCAGTCTTTTGCAACTGTTCATTTGAACAGTGAAATAAATCTAGTTCCAGAAGTTTCTGATGACAAAAGTTCATTTGCATTACAACTTTCAATTCTCTATTGGCCACATCAGCATTTCTGTCTGCATGCTGTCTGTGACAGGAAGTGGGGCGAGAAACGATAACAGATCACTATTAATGGCCAGCTA
This sequence comes from Ictalurus furcatus, assembly GCF_023375685.1. Taxonomy (NCBI): domain Eukaryota; kingdom Metazoa; phylum Chordata; class Actinopteri; order Siluriformes; family Ictaluridae; genus Ictalurus; species Ictalurus furcatus. The sequence continues at coordinate 252,649 of NC_071270.1, forward strand.
TTTGTGGTCAGGTGGAAATCATGGTACAATCTAAACATAGCCACTTGTGACATTTAACGCCAGCACGCATCTTATCACAAACAGCCAGATGTAGCCAGCGACAACAATCCAACCTTTGGTCAAAGGAGCTTAATTGTGCCGGAGCAGGCCGTAATTCATCTGTCTGATTGGGGTGGGGAAGAGAGGCAGTTGCATGGATACTTCCTCTATACAGAACCTTAACCTTCCTCTATACAGAGCCTTAACCTTCCTCTATACAGAACCTTAACCTTCCTCTATACAGAACCTTAACCTTCCTCTATACAGAATACAGGCCTGAAGTCTGCGTCCGAGCCGGGGCATTTAGGCGAACAACAGACCTGTTTATTTGACTACGCATGTGCAGGAGAGATAAATCCTCCAGCTGTATTCCTTCACCCACCTCTCACCTCTGTAAGTCTGAGCACAGATACACTGCCCCACAATGATCTCGATCCTCATCTAAAAAGCATGAGAGATTTACCTGCTGTAATATTGCCTCTGTATTGTGTAAACGAGGCAGGAGCTGGCCTAACACAGCCTTCAAGGATGTGTTGAAAATGAGCACAGCGATTGCTTTGTTTCCTTCATTCAAGGAACACGAGTAAAAGTGACTAAATGTAGATTCACGTCAAATGCCAAGAAGTGCGAGGAGTTTCCACTGACTACGGTTATATTAAATATTCTGAAGACGAGCAAACAAGAAGAGTTTATTCATCTTTATACCAAAACGCTGCTGAATGCTTGAATCGGAAGAATTGTCAAAAGCTTGGACAGCAGTGCAGGCTGAAATTCAAATCACAGGTTTACGCAGTGCTGTGAAAAAGTATTTGCCCCATCCTGATTTCTTCTGTTTTTGTGTATATCTCATACTAAATAGTTGTAGATCTTCAAACGAAATAAATGATTAATTAATAATATAATTATTAGTATGTTATCATTTCTATAGTAACAACTCGATTCGCCTATATGGCGGATGCTCCGTGTAAAACATGTACAATAGATAACTTTAAATATAATAGTAATAATAATAATAATAATAATAATAATAATAATAATAAAAAATAAATAAATAAATAAATAAATAAAGGTGTTATTTAACAAACTCTGATATAGCGATGCTTTCTGTAGATGATTATTTTACATTTATGAAAGGAGTCTCCAGTGGCAGTGTTGTGTATTGGTAAGTATGTTTTCCAGAAAGTGGATTTTGATATTTTATTAATAAATAAACTGTAATTGTTCAATAATCGCTGTGGTATAGAGGAATAAAACACTTTGGAATGTGCAGTTATTGGAAAATAACTTCAGGGTGGTGACATCACGGCCGCATCACACCAAAATAGCCGATTTTTTTCCCCTTATAACAGCACCATTTTTGTTTTTGATCCACTCGAGCCAACTCACCGCGGTGGCTTTGAGCCAGCCCCGTGAAGTCTCGCTCACTTTCAGGGCATCGCTCTCAGTCGGCTCGAACGCGATATTTCCCAGAGATAGGATCCCGGCCAGGATAGTCATCATGTCCACCTTTTCCTAAAAGTGCCACGCAAGAACACTGTAAGTACTGAGTAGTTGTGAACAGGCTGACGGAAGACTGTGAGCTTGTTATGTGCACCAGGGGGAGAAATTTCACCTGCTCCTCGAAGCCCACCATATCCATGGCATTGCTCACTTCATTATACTTTTCACTCCAGTGCTGCACCATATCGCCCTGGCCAAATCGCCCGTTCAGGTAACTAGGACACAGACAAGCAGACATTCATGAGTCAGAGCACTATGGCCTAATGAGATAAAAGGAGTTGGAATGAAAACAAAGAAATTCCACAAAAGCCCCAAGAACGTATTGTGCGTCAACACACACACACACACACACACACACACACACACGATGACAAAACAACGCCTTCCTCTAAAATAAAACGCACGACAAACATCAAGTCATGAAAACCGGACTGTGCAATTCCTGAAGTAGCTCCAAATGGTCTTTTATTACATCTACTAGGATCTGAAACGTCTAGTTACAGGACATCACAAAATGACTCACCGGTATTGAGTAGCGTCCAGGAGGCCATACATCTCCTTGTCCTGGGAAGAAATGCCAGCAAGCATGCAGTAGAAGATATGGAAGTTCCTCTCGCCTTCATCTTGGTGGACCACACGGGACTTCTCTAGTAGATACTCGTTGATTTTGGCTCCTTTTACTACAGAGAGAGAAGACAGTACGCTGAAAGGAAATGAAGACCACATCAAAGTACACTGAGAGGAAATAAGTATTCAGACACTTGGTTTTTACACTTCAGAATAACAGTGCATTTTGTTGCTTCACGGTTCTCTGGGTAACTCATGTTCCTGCAACTCTTTAAATGACACTCTTACCTTCCTTATTATTAGTCTAAAAGAGCATTGTGAAATCTTGTCCGGGGGACGATTAGGTTCATGATTAATGAACCTTCCACCTGCGAATTCATTATCGAACCGACTGTACTCACAGGGACGTTTAAGGTCTTTCCTATTGCTCTGTAGCTTTTACCACCCGAGCGTCGTTTAACAACGTTGTCCCCGAGCAGCTCGTCCACTTTCACCACGATTGTGACTTGTTGCATGAAATAGGAATGTCTGAATACTTTTTCGCTATCGAGCCCATTTCCCTCCCCACCCCCGCCCCCCGCCTACATCCCCTCACTGTACATCATCCGCCATCAGTGAGGCACAACGCTAGATTCGCTCTGTATTGCTGTGTCTAATAAACTCACCTGAAGAGTTCTGAAAGCGCAGCTGAATATACTTTCCAAACCGACTACTGTTGTCATTCATGACTGTCTGGGCGTTCCCGAACGCCTCCAGAAGAGGGTTCACCTGTTCAAAAAAACAGAAAAGAAAAAAAAAGAGGAAAAAAAAACCAGAAAGAAAGTGTTCATACAAAATAAATGGTTGCCTTGGAGAAAGGCTGCAATCGCCGTTAACAAGTAGATCACTGAAAAATTATTGTTTTTGTCTAGGCAAGCATTCCTATGTGCAATAGTACATATACTGTTCTAAATCTAATGTCTATTAATAGCTCGACAATATGCATTATGAGAATGACAAAACTGTTAAACACACTCAAATACAAATAAGCAGAAATAAATCTGCAAAATAATCCGCCTTGAGACATTAGTTAATAGAAAATAATCTGGTGTGCCTAAAACGAACCCTCACGTCGACGGCTTTTTAAATCAGCCATCGTACCCTGAAGGCCTGAGCTACGCTGCTAATAATAAGCAGAGTAACGGAACAAAGCTGGGCTCTGAAGCAACAGAAAACTGCAGCAAATACAGTGTGCGCCTTTAGAAATGAAAACCAGAAATCAGCTGATGGAAAAAGAAACCCCCTAATTATAAACTCCAACAAACCGTGTCCAGACTGAACATCAGCCTTATTTTTTAATTTGTTTAAGAATACAGATGAATAAAATGAGGTGCTGTGCATCAGCAGCACTGTGGTTGGAAGAAAATGAACAGAGAATGGATGGTTTCAACACAAAGAACATGGAAAATAAAAGTGCGCCACGTGGGCAGAACAAGCCATCCCCTAGAACAACGCAGTGAGGACGTGCTGGTTAAGCAGCTTTGCCTGAAGTCAGCAGTTAACAAATAAACCACTAGGAAGGACACAGGAGAGGAAACCCAAAAACAGAAATGACGCCTGGAAAACAGTTTGTTTTGACTGGGAGGAACTCTCCTGCACTTTCTGGAGATCCTCCCATGACTCAAGTTACCCTTGAGCAGCCGCGTTTGCAAATCTGTCACATGACAGACAATACGCTTCACGAACAAAGGCTCTGGTAAAAAGGTGCTCGCGGGAAAACGTAATAAATAAATGATATGAACGAGGTGTTCGGTATCAAAGTCAATTCCCTGGAAGGCAGTCCTTTTGAAAACCGGCCTAAAGGCAGGCCTGTGTAAGTAACTTAGCCATATGACACAATTTCCCAGAGGGTAGTGCTTCCCACACTTAAAGTTTCACACAGTCCCCCTCTCCTTTTCAGTCCCCCCTCCCAACATCCTGTCCTTCTGAGACAGATGTGAACATGTGGAAAATGCTTATGCAGCAATCACTGAAGGTATACTGAAACATATCCCAGGGAAAGTATACACAACTAAGAGTTTTTTCAGATGAAAATCCAGTGCAATGCTGACAAGAAGTGGACAAAAAGATTAAACCGACGTGGAAAATGTTAAATAAATACTATATTTTACAAAGATTTCACTTTATTGGCTACGTCACATTCGAAGCAACTGTAAAATCCTTGATTATTTCGGAAAAAAGTTCTCGTGCGAATAGCGCCTGGTGTCATTATAAAAGATGGTTGGGAAGATTTGATGCAATGAGTAGTAACCATGGTGAAGGTGAAGCTTCCTAAAGTTCTGAGGGACAACATTATTAAACAAACACTTGAATGGTAAAAACTAAAAGGCTACCGTGTCACAGCAAAGACCATAAACAGCTCAAGAACAGGTCAGATGAACTGGTTTGATAACATGCAAGTGGAAAGTTCATGGAACCATAAATAAATCACCCACAGATGTGTCATGCAAGATTTCAGAGCCTGTAAGACAACAGTTACAGAACACCAAGCAATAAACTCCACCCCAATGATTTCCATTCTATCACCTCACATCCATAAACGCCTCTGCTAAAAATACAAGCTCAGAGATGCAAGTCGAAAATTTTCAGATGAGCATTTAGACTCCTTTTGGAACAAAAGACGAAAGAATAATTCAGCAGTAAGTTAGCTTGCCGTGTTTGTACACCATACCAACAGTGGAGTACAGTTGTGAGAGTTGTGGCGCTCATCAACAAGAGAACGACCACAAAACATACAGCCAAATAAACTCCAAGAGTGCTTGGGTCTAATTATTTACAGTGGTGCTTGAAAGTTTGTGCACCCTATAGAATTTTCTACATTTTCTATATCTGCATAAATATGACCTAAAACTTGCTAATGTTAATGTTCATGAGTCCACCATCAGGAGAACACTGAACAACAATGGTGTGCATGGCAGGGCTGCGAGGAGAAAGCCACTGCTCTCCAAAAAGAGCATTGCTGCACATCTGCAGTTTGCTAAAGATCACATGGATGAGCCAGAAGGCTAATGGAAAAATGTTTTGTGGACAGATGAGACCAAAATAGAATTTTTGTTTTAAATGAGAAGCGTCATGTTTGGAGAAAGGAAAACACTGCATTCCAGCATAAGAACCTTCTCCCATCTGTGAAACATGGTGGTGGTAGTGTCAGGGTTTGGACCTGTTTTGCTGCATCTGGACCAGGACGACTCGCCATCATTGATGGAACAATGAGTTCTGAATTATACCAGCGAATTCTAAAGGAAAAATGTCAGGACATCTGTCCATGAACTGAATCTGAAGAGAAAGTGGGTCATGCAGCAAGACAACGATCCTAAACACACGAGTCGTTCTACCAAAGAACGCTTAAAGAAGAATAAAGTTCATGTTTTTAGAATGTCCAAGTCAAAGTCCTGACTTTAATCCAGTAGAAATGTTGTGGAAGAACCTGAAGCAAGCAGTTCATGTGAGGAAACCCACCAACATTGGGATGTGTGGACTGAGGAACAGGATAAAACTCCTCCAAGCCGATGTGCAGGACTGATCAACAGTTACCCCAAACGTTTATCTGCAGTGATTACTGCACAAGGAGTCACACCACATACTGAAAGCAAAGGGGCACATACTTTTTCCCCCCTCACAGAAATGTAATACTGGATCATTTTCCTCAATAAAAATGACCAAGTAGAATATTTTTGTCCCATTTGTTTAATTAAGTTCTCTTTATCTACTTTTAGGTCTTGTGGGAAAATCTGATGCTTCAGGACATATTTATACAGAAATGTAGAAAATTCAAAAGGGTTCACTAACTTTCGAGCACCACTGTATGGAGGATTTTGAAATTCCTTCAGAGGGAATATCTCACTTTAGGAAATTGAAGACTATTTGGACCAGAATACAACCAGAATGCTGCAAAAAAAAAAAAAAAAAGAGCTAAGAACATCTCACAGCTGTAATTGCCAACAATGCCTTTGCTGTTAACTTGACATTTCCTTGACAGGAAGTCTGTCTGACTGCAAACCTGACACCTCACTTCACTGTCTTGGCGAGCGAGTGATGACCTGTGTGCAAGCAATTCTGCTACTGGTGGAACAAGAAATACAAGTTAGCTCATAAGGGATCATATTTGCGCTACAAAAGCAAGGCCCATAAAAATGAATTCGTCTCCTTGAGCATTCGAGTGTGAAGGCGTATGAAAAGGCCACTGGATCAACATGCCTGGACCTTATGTACACTCGTTGTAATTTTGTAAACATTGTAGGGGCTGAAAAGCCACAGCATATCAAATGCAAATTCAACTGTATTCAATGCTGTTCGAGTTAAACAGTACACGTTGTCGCAAAATATTTCTTTACAGAAATACTGATGACATGACGAAGAGACCTTAAGACTCGAAACTGAACCCGTCCTCTTATGGATAATGGGAGTGTAAATTGTTACTCTTCTACAACTCTACACGATAAAGTTCAACAGCACTGAGTGCATTGAAAGGATGTTCAGGAGTTTGTACGCTTACAGCAGCAGTTGTTAGGTAGAACTCTACAATATCCATACGAGATCATTCAAGACCTGGACATAAACTGACAATCAAAACAAGGAAGTCCAAAGACGTGTGTTGTAGTCTGACTGGCATTTCCAAATGGTCTGTAGTGGGTGAATGTGTGTGCGATTGTGTCCTGTGATGGGTTGGAACCCAGTCCAGGGTGTCTTGTGCCCAGAGTCCCCAGGGATAAGCTGCAGTCTCCCCCACGACCCTGTGTAGGATAAGCGGCATGGAAAATATATGAATGGACGGATGGACAACAAGTGTGCTAACCCTGTACTCACCTCTTACCCAATCCTTACTAGCACTTCTTCTGTTGCACAACTTCTTCTCAACAAGGAAGAACTGATTACAGTGCGATTACTCATTATTCATTTTATTACCGTACTCAGTCTAACATCACGTCACACCCGAGTTCCTGTAAACACGTTTGGTTTTTTTTTTTTTTTTTAACTCACCAAGCCCATATATTATAGAGGTACAATAAAATCAGAGTACAAATTATGTGAATCAACTGCCGTCTCTTGCACAGCTTAGGTTTTGACGTGCAAACGACAAGGTTATATTCAAATAAGCGTGGCTGGATGACTTACCTGCAGGATCTGCTGCTCGAGCTGAGAGTTCGCTCGACAAAGCTCCATAAGCTGCCGCAATAAAAGCTTTGTGCTTTCAGTCTTTCCTGCTCCGCTTTCACCACTAAAGAGAAAATAAATAAAACAAGACTATAACTGAAGTTGATATCATGAAGCTTGAAGGTCATTCTTTGTATGTGTAATGCAACTTCCAGAAACATCCCTATATTTCATCCCAAATTTCACACAGCAAAGACCCTAAACAGCCTTTTTATTATCCGTCATCATGAACCAGACCGAAATTCCAAGACAGACTTTGAACCTTGCAGGTGTAGTTTAAAAAAAAAAAGAAAGAAAAAAAAAGAAAGAAAAAGAAAAAAAAAAGGGCATTTGATAAGCAAATACGCCAAGCCTGATGGCGCTCTGGACCACTTGACGTGTAAATCCAAATGTTTGAGTCAATTCTGTATAATTTGCATAACCAATGGAACTTGCAAATACACGCTTGTGACCACGAGGACGCACTGCTTCGACTTTCATTTAATCACACAGCGAAGAGCCACTAATTAAACACCTCTAATTGCTTTGCTAAACTGGGACATAATAAACACTGACTATAAATAGACTTCAGAGATAAAAAAATGATGATGATTTATTATTATGATGCCATCTTCCAGCACTTGCTTATAGGAAGATGATGAGTGAAATACATACACACAGGAACAACACCTTCTTTTTATGCTGATGACATTTAAAAAAAAAAAAAAAAAAAAAAAGGAGACTCTATATTTACATCCATCATCACGGTCATGCAAACATGAGCGTACAGGTGTCACACCCCATAGTTTACAGCCAAATCAATTTGTGCTCTGTCGTCGAGGCGATTATCGAGCTCCCTCCACCACACACAGATCACACACTCCTGTAACATACGCACACTCCCACCTCCTCATTCTTTCCAAGCGCCATGGTAACCAGGGAAGATGAAACCACTAAGATCATCTACTTGCTGTTAGAGTACTTTAACACCACGCAGGTTCAAATTCTTCACACTAATGTAACCATAGTAATAATCAAGAATTTAAAAAAATAAATACATTTTCAATAACTTCTTCCTCCCATTCCCTACAGCTCTAATTACAATGGTGTGTACACGACGCTACCATGTCTGACCCGTACAATCTGGAAAAATCATCAAAAAACAAAAAGCATCATCATCACATGCAAAGCTCTCAACGGATACACCGCAACCTGGAGTATCACCAGAAGTGGTCTACCATAAACCAGGAACACACTGTGCATAAAATTTTCCTCTGAATGTCTTGTTCTAGCTTGTCTATAGAGGAATGTCCTAATGTACCCTGACATGTAGAGTCGGGTCTGAGTGAAAACCAAATTGGATTACATCAAAAAAAGGGTTTGGACATGCTATACATTCAAATATGGTTTAAAAATACTGGTTCTGGATACAAAAACGCTCACCTGATGACGATGCACTGGTTTTTCGGCCCTGTGGCCAGACGGCCCAACATGGACTGGTATGCTCTGTCGGCTACAGCGAATATATGTGGAGGCAAAGCCCTTTTCTCATGGCATTTGTACTTCTCTGACACCTGAAAAGACATTTGTGTTATTGTTATTATTATTATTATTATTATCATCATCATCATCATTATTATATCTTACAGTAAGATCACTTTGGTTCTTTTTTCTAGATTATAAATGTTTCGGGTTTGTATTAAAAAAAAATATATATATATATATATATATATATATATATATATATATATATATATATATATATATATATATATCTCTCTTTGAAAAGATCATGCAAACAGGAACAATTTCCTGAAAACAGATGTTTTTATAACAAATATAGAGTAGCTCATATAAGTATACATTATTGTAAGTACCTGTATATATATATAAATAAATAAATAAATAAATAAATAAAATACAAAAAACTTTCCAGCATGTCCAAGTATTAATATGCGGTTGTTATTTTACTCAGTTAAAAGCATTAAAGATCATTCTTTTCTCAATTTCATCTTTTTTCCCCCCAGTCAACATGACGGAGCTGACACTTTGGTACCCGAACTGATCCGAGCAGCAAAGTTGACGGGACAATGATTTGATATCGTTACCATTTGATTACGTCAGATTTCATTGCTGTTGGAGAAACATAAATGTTGACGTTTGATCAGTGTTTCCAGGCACTTCACAGAGACTAAGTCCACTGTTATTCAGGACAGATTCCTGCCTGTACCGGGATTTTGTAGATTTTTCTCTGGGATGTACATTAATGACGTATTATTCATGTCAACACGGTTACTCTTAGTGTAACAAAATGGACAGAAGTGCTACCATTTCGGCTAATCGGTTAATAACAGCGTGGCTATTTAACAAAGGTCAGAAAGACTCAAGATTATGTTTATGATGTTCTGAACAACAATTAGAAACATTTTGTGCAGCAAAATCTGCCTCACAGCCAGTGTTTCTGGGATAGGCTCCGTATTAGAAGTCGACTGATACTGGATTGTACCAACAGCAATAACTACGTAGGGCGGTACCTGCTGATAAACAATTAATGATAGTTTTTAAAGTTGATACTGAATGAAAACATAACACTCAAAGTAAAATATCACTCTATTACAAAAATAAACAGTACTGACTATCATGAAAATGTACTGTACTTTTTGAAATGAAAAATATTAATATATTAACTACTAATAAATAAAGTAAATAAAAGATATACATCAAAAAGTAGCACTGCAAATAACAAATAAAAACACATATCCAAAATAAAATAATTAAAAAAAACACTTCAAATAACAACAAAATTTGTCAGTGATAGTTTCTATTTTGTCTCTAGAGGCCGCTCTCATACTGTATAACGACAGCGGACGCAACTGGGAAAAACTATCGGTGTGGATTTTTGCCTATAACCAATCAATTGTTTGTCAATGCTGATTAATCAGCAAAACCGATCAATAGGTCGACCTCTACTCCAGACCCACAGGGTCACTGATCAGGACCGAGTGCTTAGTGAAAAGTCAAACGTCACTGATAAGTTTGCTACCTTCCCTTCCCGAGGAGGAAGTAAATTCAAAATTTCAAGGTGACATAACTATAAAAAAAAATAAATGCTTGGCTAAAATAAACCAAATCTTGTTATGACTGTTATTACCTCTTTTCCATAGAGTGGGAGTTGCTTAAAAGGGTTCACAGCGACCAAAATGTCCCCGATATAAGTCTGTAAGAGAGGAAAAAACACGGTGACAAGCAGGCTTGGGGAGTAAAGAAACAAACAACCAAAAAAAATAATGGTAACTAATCCGTTACAGTTACGTCAAGAAACAAAGTAATCACATTACACCTACATTTTGTAAAAAATAAATAAATAAAAATTAAAAAAATTAAAAAGGGGGGGGGGGGCGGGGGGTTCTATCAGAATTACAACTGTTCTTCATTTAAAACCAAAGAAATGAATCTTTTGACACAATACAGACAGCTGCTTGATTATAGTTCGGGTTCTCTCTCACCAGTCCTGACTCACGTGAGCAACTCCTGGTGCAGGCGCTAATACATTCTGCACAAAGTTAATTTGGTAGAAATTGTTCTCTGAAATGCTTTTGTTAGGGTGATCGTACGTCCTCTTTTTCCTGAACACGTGCTCTTTTTCAGACCTTAAAAAGGCGCCCGGCCGGGATTTCTAAATTTGAGAAAATGTCCGGGATTCGGCTTTAGTTGCATTTTGATGTGTTTATGGTGTAGCACTGAGTCATGTGTGTGCATATTCACATCGCTTTAACCCTCTCTGTAAATCCCACCTTCTCACACACCAAATGGTCGATTGTAAAAGGCTTGCAGCAGACTGGCCAAATTCCTGCCTCTCCACCGTTATCCTCCTCTCAGTGAACGCTCAGGTGAAGCGATGTTCTGTACGGCATAAACAGTTGCTTGACAATAGCAGCAAATGACAGCGGTCCTGAATCGAAACAACGCCCCTGAGTCCATATAAGATCATTTTTAATGTCATGTCATCGCATTGCTTCGTATTAGACGGCCATTCAAATGTGTAAACGATGGCAGAAGATACACTCGTGTATCAAATTTTCTTTTGATTGTCATGGAATAAAATAATATAGGAACAAAAAAAAAAAAAAAAAAAGTACAACGTGGGCAGAGTGAAACCAATTTTATTTATAAATATTTATGTGATGCTAATAGTGCGTCTTTTTCACTGTATTAAAGTCTGCATTCATAGTCACACTGTTTTGAACACCATCAAGAATACAGTCACATTACAGTGATGTAATGTTACGCGCATCACTGACCATGGTCTTTTATTTATTTATCTATCTATCCATTTATTTAAAACAAAATATTGGACATGTTTTTACGCTCTAAAATTAGCTCGAAATAAAAGTATTTGAGCTCATAGTGCTTTTCTCTTGACTTTATTTACATATGTGACCTTGAACTAATCCAAAAGTAATCAGATGACATGACTTTCATATTGTGAGACTTGGATTATGTTTCTGATGACATTTTTTGGTAACTGTAAGAGAATATATTTTAAGGTCACCCTCCCAGCCCTGGTGACAGGTCACAAAGCAATGCTGTCAGTCCTGCTGGAGTTCAACACTTCTGCTGTGACTCAGAGCACTAACCGATACCTCACTTCAAACGCAGATAAAAACACAGTTAAAAAGAAATCCTGTGGTGATGAAACCTCAGAGACGAACGAAACAGTGAAGCATATTTATTTATAAATAAACATGCGAACTCAGTAACATGGAGAAGTACTTACATAGATGTGACTGTGGCTGAATCGTCCAGTCAGTGACTCGAGTAAACTCTTCTCGTCCAAATCCGACAGAGTCGCCAGGTCCTCCTGAACATGTCTTTGTTCCTCCATGGTTCCTTCAAGTACCAAAAAAGATGCTTAAAACGCTTAAAACTGGATGGCGGAACAGCTTTGTAACGCCATGGGTTCAGTACGTGTGCTCTACTGGCTCCTTTCAGGTTCCTAACCAACTCACTACACCTTATTTAGAGCCTCCGCCCCCAGCGCCACACGCCATTTAACCCTCACCTACCCGGATGCAGAAATTAGCTCATGCTAATGTTTGCTCAAAAAGGGTCGCTAGACGTCACGGGCTAATTTGCATATTCATTAGACCGTCCGGCTCATTTGCATATCAAATGGTGTGATGTGAAGATTTTCTGAAGACATTAGAGGTTTAAAGGGGCGTTTGCTGGACTGTTTGTCATCCGGGTTCTGAGCCCAGATTCTTCTCCTTTAAAAATCTTCTAAAACATTTTATTTTTTCATGCATGTGAGAAAACAAAATGTGAAAATTGGACAAAAAGTCTGATTTATCATAAAACTGGCCTCTGGGACAAAATTTTTTGGCTATCTAACACGAGACTAGGCTAGTTTGGTCTCCGCACAAGACCTGCCATTTTGAAGATGCTCTAGACCCAGTAATCTAGCCCTGGGGCTCCCAAACTTTTCCAGGGCAAGGCCCCCCAAATGGCATTAACATTCGACTGAGGCCCCCCTTTTGCAAGATGTCTTTAAAACACATTAAAAATACAGACTTCTGAATATATCCCCTTTTTTTATTGATAATTACATCTTTACATTACATTACATTAGGAATTCATTGTGTGTGTGTGTGTGTGTGTGTGTGTGTGTGTGTGTGTGTGTGTGGTTGTCTGAGAGTGAGAAAGAGAAAACATACTAGTGGGAGGGATGGGCTTGGTGACTCAGACCAAATTGTTGAGGCCCCCTGGTGGCCCCCACTTTGAAAACCACTGATCTAGCCATCCCAATGTGGCCCTTGTCAAAGTCGCTCAGATCCTTCAGATTTGTCCTGCTTCCAACACGTCGACTGTGATAACTTTGATTTGACTGTGATTGTTACCCAGATGAGGACGGGTTCCCTTCTGAGTCGGGTTCCTCTCAAGGTTTCTTCCTCTTAAAACATCTTAGGGAGTTTTTCCTTGCCACCGTCGCCACTCAGTGTAAATTGTAAAAAGTGCTATTGTAAAAAGCGCTATACAAATAAAATTGAATTGAATTGAATTGAATAACTGATCCCCACTTGCTGCCCAGTATATCCCACCCCATGACAAGTGCCACTGTAACAGGATAATCAATGTTATTCACTTCACCTGTCAGCAGTTTTAATGATATGGCTGATGGGTGAATATCTGTCACTCACTGAAAAGATGTGATTAGTGTTTCAACAGAATTTATGTATGAAGTTGCTAGCTTTGTCACTAGGCTCTTTTTTTGAGTCTAGAAATTTGCCAAATCCAGCAGCAGGTTTGCAACACTTCCCAAATCAGAAATGAATGTCTTTGGCTTCGTTACACATACTGTACAATAGCTAAGGCCTTCTCCAATTTACATTACCGTGCAAGTCTCAGGCACATATAATGAAACGCATTATAAAGAAACTTCTATAATGAGCACGAATAAATAGCTGTATTCTGCATTCATGCTTCGATGTAGACTACGCTGGTCACATTCAAGGTTCCTAATAATTGCGACACGTTTTGAGTGCCATATTAACAGAATGCTGACAGATTTAAACACAACAATAGTGCAACACGGTGAATTCTGTCAAAACGCTGAGGCTGAGAAACACAATACTGTGCTACATGATTCCACGTCTATGAAATACAGATTTCTTATTAAATACTGAAAACAGTTCTTAGGAAATATATACATTTGTGATGCACACGAGGTAAAATAAAACAGTAATAAAACAGTTCACAAACTTTATTTTTTAGGTAAAAACAAACCCTTATTCTAAAGATATTACATCATACAGAACTTTACTGTTGAACAATACATTTACAAGTGTTGCAGCAGTTAAATTAATCTAACATTTCTAATTCTAAAACCCAAATTAGACTCATTTACCAAACTAATGCTGTGCTATTTTTCCATATGAAGGCAACTTTCTATTATAGTTTTTATTGGGGTTTTTACACCAGCATATAGCACATAATGAACAGCTACGATTTATATTTCTCATGAAGTATCCAGTTGGATAATAAAAAGGTCATACAAAAGAACACACACACACACACACACACACACACACACACACACACACACACACACAAAGCTCTGGCCTTCTGTTTGTCTAGCTCATCTCAGCTCAACATCAGTTGTGGGCACTTTCTTCATGTTGGTATGTTTCGCTTTCCTGTTGATAAAAGAAACATCCAGAGTTCAGTTGAAGTAAGCAGTCGTATGTGCACTGGCACTGTTTCTGCAGTTGAATTCATTGTTTATGATGAAACTCACCTTTGGACCACAAATAGTGCAATAGTAGCAACCATTGCCACGGCAAACACAACACCTCCCAGAATGCCCACAATCAAACCTGGTAAAACACAAGCACACACACACACACACACACACACACACTTTATATTTGCTGAATATATAAAAACACACATATCCTTACATGTACATGTCTAAATGCACATCTATTGTATATACTTGGCTCCCGAGTGACGCAACAGAAAAGCATTCTCCCCACGGAAGCTACGAGTTTGAATCCTAAAGATGTCGCAGCCATCCACGGTCGGGGGTCTCGGGGTCAAAACTGTCCCTGGCAAAATTGTCTCCCTGTCAATCACAGCGACACTAGCCAAGCACGGGCGTCTGTGAGGTATATATATACGGGTGTGTATGCGGAAGAGGGCAACGCTGCATGAGCGGTTTGATCTGGTTGTCTGGCTTCACGTGTCTCAGAGGAAACATGTATTAGCCTTCATCATAACTGGTTGGTAGCTGTTGTACAATAGGGGAGAGCTGGGGGGGGGGGGGGGGTTACAGGCAAATAACCAAATGGAGGAGCAAATGGCAAAAAAAAAAAAGGGGGACAAAAATTCCTCCATCGATGGCCTGATTCTGTAGAGGTTTTGTTTACCGCACAAAGACTGGATACAGCTTAAGTGAAAAAAACTAATGAACTAAGGACATTTCTTGATCTCTTCCTTTAGAATTTAGACAAATGGAGATTTTCCAAACAGGAATTTGGGCATTTTGAAGAAAAACTTTTTAAATTTCAGAGACTCTTTTGGTGGGATTTAGGTATGAAAATCAGAAAAATAAAGCTGCGTCGATAGTTAAATGGTGTACGAGAATGTCTTTCTGTTACATTGACTGACTTTACATCTACTACCTCAAACCTAACACCAATTATTAAACGATGCTTTTAATAATTATTAAAATGAATCCAGACTGCCTGGACTGCGGGGGGCGTGGTCAGGCTGTAGTCACAAAATGACACCATCATGATGGGCGTGGTCATGTGAGGACTACTTGAGGAGCACTACTACCATCAACTAGCATCAAAATTCTCCTAAATATGTTAGAAATTAGGGATTATTTACTGAGCTGATTTGTACACTCACCCATGTCCACCGTTTGCTCATCAGGATTAGAAGCTTGTCCAAAAGTCCTTCCAGACCTTGCTGTAATATACAAAATCGTTACAGTTTTTTTTTGTTTTTTTTTGGGGGGGGGGGGGGGGGGGTAGTTGCTCACATCCAAAATCTATTACTGTAGATTTATCTTATTTAAATTTATATTTGCAGATGTCTATTACTACACGGTGTGTGAACACAAGAAGCCATCTGTTTTCACATACAAGTTACAACAGTAGTGAGTTTCGGATGTAGCGTTGCTTGCAGCGACCTCTAGCGGACACGACTAGATAAAATCTGGATAAAAACTTCACAAATTACATTTTGTTGGTACATTTACTGATTATTATTTCACTCTAAAGACCCTCTCAAGAGGAAGACAGAAACGTGTGTTGGAATATCACTGTTTAATCAAGAAAAGACCTAAAAAAAAAAGAGAATTGCCATTTTTCAGTAAAAAAATTCTACTACGACAATAAACAGTGTTGTTGGAACATTCCTCTGTAACATCCTTCTAACTGGGTTCTGGAATGAAAATTCCAGTCATGAATGCAGATCATCTAGAACCTGCGATTTTTGGTTTTCAATATAGCTGGGGAAGCAGATTTTGAGAAAAATGTTGTTTAATGCGTTTCCAGTGTAGTTAGTTGGGTTTATAAAAGAACTCGGCATAATAACACACAAACTGACACGTGTATAGTGAAATAAGATTTTCAAGGAGATCATTGTGTTAAGTGGACGGAATTTAATGCCATCTTCAAAATTGCTTCAAAAAAGTTGGAACAAACATTGTTCTGTTGAGTTTTGATATTTGTTTTAAGATTAAACTTGTTCTCGATGCAATATTATCCAAAAATCTGAAAAATGCTTGACCATTTCTAACTATAGTGTCTTGCCCTAACTTGCAGCACTCTTGTTGTGAATTTTGGCCCATTCAATTCAGTAAGTACGGCCTTGTGTACCTGAACACCTTAAATATGTACCGATGTAAATATGTTCTAGAGGTATGAGGGGTTCAGCCCCAGAGGCCTCACTTACCCTAAAATGTTTTCACATTGGAGGTTTAATCACGGCAAACCCTTATGAGTATCAGGATTAGCTGATGTCTAAAAAACAATGCTGGTTTCTCTCAGATTGATGTTAGTCACCTACAGTAAAGGTACATTAATAAATACATTTTTTTCTATAATAAGGCTGAAACGCTACACATTACCTGAAAAAATCTTATTCTTCCTTTCACAGGGCAAATAATAAACATATTTACCAATAACGTGTTTATTTAAATGTAGACTGTGGAAAGCTGCTGTCTTATCTGTCTGCTATCAGCATTACTGCTGCCTGACCTGTCTAAAATGAACAATAAGAATATAAAACATAAATAGCTATATGCTGCACATTTACAAAGTAAGGAACGTTTTATTTGTTCATATGGCACGGATAAACCTTCATTGAATTTAGGACTGTACGTATTTTTATTTGTTTTGTACAGGTCTTCATAACGCTTGTAATGTGGCATGACCCTGTCAGGTTAGTTAACACACACTCTGTGCATGTGAGAAGTTTCTAGAAGCTTCTAGACGTGAACATACACGGTGCTTATGTTTAATGTTTAACTTCAATAAACCGAACGGAGCAGTCCTCTGTACACCATAAAAAGGCGACAATGGCTTAGTCATATAAGGCAATATAAATACAGAATAATGAGAAAACATGAAGAGAAGAGAACTGACCTCGACACGTGCTTTCACAAGCTTCTTTACTCTCAAATTGGTTGCCATTTCCTTGACAGCCTCCATAAAGAAACAGGCGGCAGACCTTCTCCTCTTTGCTGTAGTAAAACCTTAAAAGTCTGGCAGAACAACTGCCTGGGTCCATGTCTAAAGTGCACACTGCATCTGAGTGGATATAATATCCAAAGCACAGCATCAGAATCTGATTATCCACAGCGCTAATAAATATTCAGTGTGATAAGTACTGAATAAAACATGATGAGGTATGCTGTTATAGGAAAAATAACCAACGAAGATGTGGTGATAATGTTTTATTGCGGAATGTTTTATTCCTCTTATACCACAGCAGGTTGCCAATGATGACATTTTTCTACATTTATAATAGAACGACAGGTCATACTTTTTAAAATAAAATCAATTTCTTGTTATATTTAACGTTGTGGAACATCTAGGAGGCAAGTTCTTGTTATCACATAGGTTATACAAGTGGCTCCTTCAGCAGCATCTCTTTCTCTCTCACGTGTTAATAAGGCAAGAACATGTCACGTTACAGAGAGAACGAGAACGTGCAAAGTTCCCTGCTTGCCACTGAATGCTACAAAGCGCTGACATCGGAGACTCCTTCCATCAACGTTAAATAAACAGCTCCTTCACCATATCAACGAATTCTTAAATAAAATCACACTGTGAACTTGTTTATTTTTAGGTTAGGTAGCTAGGTTTAAGTAGCTACAAATCTCTTAGAACAAGCTGTTACTATAGCAACAACAACGTAGCACGAGTGTATGAATAGAAACCCTGTGATTTGCCTTGGAGCCGGGACTACAGTCAGTGCTGCTGTTACAGAAAATTAATCAACGCCATCTGACCAATCAGAATCAAGAATTCAAAACCGATGTGCTTTAAAAGATTTTAGGAGCAAGGTTTTACCTCCTTCTGGATACAGCTCACGATACTGTGAGGAACATTTTTCCAGGCACTGCATTTCGGTGGTGAACCGGTTGCTGTTGCCGCCCTCTCCTTTGTAGAAGAAGGGGATGCAACGTTGGATTTTCTCGTCGTAGTAGAACTGCAATGTATTTTCTTTCCCAGTACCTTCGTTCATCATTTCAGTGCAACCTGGATCTGCGCAATAACATTATCGTCATAACACATTAGGTTTTTAAAGCATTTTTTTTATTATTTCAGCCATTTTCTACCAAATTATAAATCAATCCATCCATCCATCCATCTTCTATACCACTTTATCCTTTTCAGGGTCACGGGGAGCCTGGAGCCTATCCCAGGGAGCATCGGGGACAGGGTTAGGGTACACCCTGGACAGGGTGCCAATCCATCGCAGGGCACAATCACACACACTCATACACTACGGACACTTTGGACACACCAATCAACCTACCATGCATGTCTTTGGACTGGGGGAGGAAACCGGAGTACCCGGAGTACCCCCCCACAGCACGGGGAGAACGTGCAAACTCCACACACACACAGAGCCACGGGAATCGAACCCCCGACCCTGGCGGCGTGAGGCGAACGTGCTAACCACTAAGCCACCGTGCGCCCTCTACCAAATTATTTTTGGCCATAATTGTCTGCCAATGGTATTACAATAGCAAATGTTCTTTGAAGCATTTTAAATTCGTTTTAAACTTCCACGCAGGGTGCATTTCCGCCTCCGCCCAGTGTTAATGGGACAGGCTCCGGATCCACCATGAACATAACCAAGATAAATGACTGAAGATGAACAAACAAATAAAGGAATATACAGTATATAGTAGCTATGCTAGATCATTTATAAATAAATAAACAGGAAATGGATTTCCTCATAAGAATTTAGCCCCTCAGGGATTTTCTTTTCTTCAACATAACGATGGCAGACAATCAAGAAATCAGAAACACCATCATCTGTGAAGTCGGTGAAACAACTCA
This sequence comes from Ictalurus furcatus, assembly GCF_023375685.1. Taxonomy (NCBI): domain Eukaryota; kingdom Metazoa; phylum Chordata; class Actinopteri; order Siluriformes; family Ictaluridae; genus Ictalurus; species Ictalurus furcatus. Next base: position 272,010 of record NC_071270.1, read on the forward strand.
CGTTTTTCATCTAATTCCTGCGCGCCTGCACACATGATCCCCATCAAGAAGAATGGAAAATAAAGTCTAGAAACCATTTTGTGTCCAAGATTCAAGCAGCTCCTCTTTGTGCTCCTGTGAGTACTGTTATATCCTGAATTTCTGAACCTCTGTCCAAATGATGGCCTTTAGACTCTTTATCAGCGCTGCAGGTTTTATGGCCTGGGTGTGCGCGTCTCACCGAAAGCAATTCTACAGTTTCAGTCATAAAATAAGGAACTGACTGTGATACAAACACCGTTTGACTATTTGACTTAGCAGAAACTCTAACCCTGTATCTCTGATTCTGCTTTTCCAAGTATGATTGTTGGGAAATGTTAAGATTTAGTTTTTGTGAATTAGCGTGTGTATATTGTGCATGTGTAGGCCAGGTGGATGTTTCCATTAATGTTGTGATCATTTCCCTTCAAAAGTGGAAAAACTGTCCTAATGAGAATGAGCTTCTGAGTCACCAAAATCATAAAATTCAGACACGCCCATAATTACCCAACAGAAACTGAAGTGAAGACAATAACGTGACTCGTTAACTGGAACGGATTAATCAAACCAGGAAACGTCATTTGGTTAGTAATGTTCTTGAATGATGTCAATCATGCGACAGCAGCACAAGGCTGGCGCACAGGTCAAGAACTTCAGTTAATGTTCACATCAAACGTCAGAACAGGGAGAAAATGTGACGTGATCTCTGTGACTTGGTTAATAACCGTGGTGTGGTTGTTAGTACCAAATGGGCTGGTTTGAGTATTTCAGAAACGGCTGATCCCCTGGGGTTTTCAACACAGCAGTCTCTTGAGATTACACAGAATGGTGCAAAAAACAAAAAACAGACCTGTGAGCAGCAGATCAGAGCTGCTTCCACCCCTGCTGAACACCCCCCACCCCCCCATAGAAACCATTACAGAAATTCTAATGGTTTCCACTACAAATCATTAACAAATGTAGTGTGTTTTGAGCCAAATTCTATTAAGATTTAATGCTTTCTACTGGTTTCCATTAGACATAAACATGCCACCAATAGAACCCAAAACATTACCAGTAGAGACCCACAAGGACCATTATAGTTTCCATTACAGCCAATTCAATTCCCAATATAACCATTAAAACCATTAGAATTTCTGCAATGGTTTCCATTGTTTTTTTCATCAGGACACGATTGGCTGATTAGATAAATGCATGAATGCGCAGGTGTTCCTAATAAAGTGGCTGGTGAGTTTTGCATTAGACTTATTACTGAGAGAATCATAGCACTGTGTTTCCTTCTTCCTGTTTTTCCATAAAACCTATCGTGTGTTTCTTTGGGATGCCATTTTTCTTTTGTGTTTGCCTCCTTGGTTCGAGACCATAACCCTTCCCGTTCATACTGTTTTATGGCTCCGAGCACTATTATTTCCTTTTTATTAAACATCATCTGCTCTGGTTTCTCTCTGGGTGGAGGTTCGCATGTTCTCCCAGTGTCCACATGAGTTTCTTCTGGGTTCTCCCCTAGGTGTGAATGAGTGTGTGTGTGTGTGTGTGTGTGTGTGTGTGTGTGTGTTGCCCTGCAATGGACTGGAGTGCCATCCAGGGTGTATTCACACCTTGTACTCAGTGTTCCTGGGATAGACCCTGGATTCTACCATGACCTATAACCATGGTAAAGCAGTTACTGAAGATGAATGAAGGAATGAATCTGCATTATAAGTGTACAGTTTTGTTAACTACACATGGTTCAGCCATACAATAAAACAAAATCATGTACACATGCCATGTTCTAACAAAAAAGACTCCATTGTAAAGATTTTATGTGGTTGAGATTATAAGCGTGTAATAATAATAATAGTTATAATACATTTACTGTTGCGTTATCGCCCTCCAGTGGATAAAATGCACAGTGCTATCTTGGTTCAGAGCCAGACAGCTCAGTGGTTAAAATTCTACGCTAGTCACTGGAAGATTGCACTAGAATTCAAATCCAAGGCCGAGCCCTTGAGCTCGGCTTTCCCTTACCACAAAGCTCTCATGGATGTTTTTACAGAAAACTTCACCATAGCAGCGGTTGTACGTTTTTGTTCTTATGTTAAGAGTTTAAGAGAAGTTAAAGTACGTGGAGTAAGCAGTTTGCCTACAACAATCACAAAAAAACTCCACGAAATCCTGTACAGACTGTCTGAATGTTAATTTTACCATCTATAGTTATGGTGTTCCATAACTTCTATCACTTACTTTACAGCAGCTAGCTATTATGTGAAGCGGCTGCTATGCCCATACTGTGTAAGTCGTTACTCAAGAAAGTATAACATATATTAGAAAGGTCACGTTGATCAGTCCATACCGGATTTTCAGGCAAAAAATGCTTTATTTTGCTGCGGCTTTTTTCAAAAATTTATGATGCAATTCTTGAGTTTTTTGTAGTAAAAATAATTCGACTGGTGAAATCGCAGTTACACTAAATATTTTTGCGCGGTCTTTCAGTGATGTTTGTTTATAGACGAGACTTCGATGCTTCGATGTTCGATGCAGACGAATCGAAGAGGACTTTAGCTGAACGAGCGTTGTGATCACGTCACATGGCGAGTCTTGGCCCAAATCTGCGGTCATTTTGAAAAATGGCAAGCTCCTCCGAATATTGTGGAGTTTGCTCGATTTTGTGTTCATTTCTGCAATCGCAAAATACTGAGTAATGTAAACCTGCGATTTCAATTACAGCTGACACGACGGTCAGACTTTCAACACCTTCTGACCAATCAGATTTGAGAATCCAACAATGTTTCGGTGTAAATAGAGGTAAACAGATTGTATATGAGAACCAGATATCTGTGGGAAGCAGAACAGTGTCACGTTCGTCCATTTCGTCCAACATGGAATCGCTATCTCTTTTTAGCAGGAAAAGGTACTCATTTGGAAGAAAAATCCTAAAGTACCCTCTCGAGACTGCTTTACTATAAATAATAATAATAATAATAATAATAATAATAACAACCTTCTTGTAGTCACTGAATGGCTTAAGTATGTGTTTTGCAAACTTCTGGCACAGCAGATGACAGCGGGGGGGGGGGGGGGGGAATGACTCTCTCAGGAATACATCACAGTGTTTTAATGAATCGCAGGGGAATCTGAAGCACCATGACAATGCTAGACATAAAACAGTCCCTGAGTACCAGTGTAGTCCTCAATACAACACACACTCATCCGCTGTCCTACAACTGAGGAAAACTTCTCCTCATATAAACACAGCAAAATAAATAAACTTAAAAGTAGGAAAAGCATTTCAGAAGTATTCTAAAGCATATTTATTTAGTGTCCAGACCTCCTACTGTTAAAGTGCGGGATTGCAACATTTCTTCGCTAGCCCGTTGCACAAGAAAACTAACTCGAATCACTAGCATTTGAAATTCTGGAAGATCTCGGCCACTTCCAGCCAGTTCCTGAAGCAGGCCAGGCCCTGATCTCGGATCTGCTTCCTGCCTTTGTCCGTGATCACCTGCCCGCTCTCCTTCACGATCACCAGCTTGGGCACGGCTGTGATGCTGTACCTCTTCTTCAGCTCGCTGAAGTCAAAAAGAAAGAAACACACAGAACATTTGGAAAGACAACTGAGCACTGCAATGTGGAAATGTGAAAAGATAAGTAATGATATTTCCTTTACAAAAAAACCAAGATAAATTCAGAGCGTTTTTAAAGCACAGTCACACCAAGAACACACGAGAGTGCTACTCACGGGTGCACAAATATTCTAGCAATTTTTAAAAACTTTAATGCTGCACTCAGTTGTAGATATTAATTCTAATGTACTACTTTTCACTGTGCGTAATTCTCCCCCTCACTCCAGTGTTCTTCCCCGTTCCTTCCTTTTAAAAACCTGCTTTTCTTTCTTTCATTTTTCTTCTCTTCTATTTCTTTTCCCCTCTCGGATCCATTCGCGTTTCGCCGCCAAGTTGTTTCCCATTTGTAAATGATTCATTTGCACTTGGCAAATGTGTAATAATCTTGTTGATTATTTTTCCTCCTAAATTCATCTACTTTTCTTTCTCTCTTTTCCTTTTGTATCTTTCTGGGTTTTTCACCGCTGTTTTGCTGCCAAATTGTGTGTTTCCTTTTGTTTTTATGGCCACGTGCATGAAAATCTTTTTTCCTGTGCTTCAGTTATTTACTTTTTGTTTCCTTCTGCTTTTCTTTCTTTCTTCCCCTTCCGTTTATCCTCTTGAATTTGTTGACAAATTGTGTCATTTAAAAAAAAAAAAAAAAAAAAAGATTTGTGGGTGGGAACATACACTTACATACATATATTTATTCATAATATTTTATTTTCCAAAGTTATTTTTCTTCTAGTTTTCTTTTTTCCTCTCCCTTTTCTTTCCTTAGTTCTCTCTCTCTCTCTCTCTCTCTCTCTCTCTCTCCATCATTATGATGAAGTGCAAGACTGATTTATTCACTCCTCGAGGTCAACATAAACTTGCACTTAGTTTATCAAGCAGCTATCACAGAAATAAAACCTGTCATGCATGCAAGGATGGATGGATGGATGGATGAATGGATGGATGAACGAATGGATGAATGGATGGATGGATGAATGGATGGATGAACGAATGGATGAATGGATGGATGAATGGATGGATGAATGGATGGATGAATGGATGGATGAACGAATGGATGAATGGATGGATGGATGAATGGATGGATGGGCAGACAGATGATAGATATCAGGCTATTTTTAACCCTAATCCTCCACTGAGTGTTGGATAAACCTCTTATAAGGCAGAACCCATGCATGAGAGCTGCACACACACACACACACACACACACTGCTGCAGGGATGTGAGTAACTGCACATACTCACTGCTTGTACTGGTCGGTCCAGGGCAGCGCGAGCCAGTCCCCGTGCATGTCGTGATAATATTCCTCCATGTCCTCGGCGGATTTATCCGAGGATATGAAAACGATTTCGAACTGAGCAGGAGGCTCGCTCTCTTCCACCAGCTCGGTGTAGAAATCACACAGCAGCGGGGTGAAGTCGCGGCACGGAGGACACCATCCGGCGGAGAAATACAAACCGACCACTTTATTACGCAGCGCCTCTTCCGGGTCCACCGCTTCTCCCGCTTTATTCAGCAGCGCGCGCCCCGAGAACACTTCCGCCATCACCGGAGAAATAAATAATAACCACCTCTAATAATAATAACCTCTCTCTCTCTCTCTCTCTCTCTCTCTCACACACACACACACACACGCACCTGTCCCGAAATGTGTCAACAACTCATTCAGCAGAAAGAAAAGTTAACAAACCCTCTTCAAAATGGCTCTTTAACCTCTATATAATCTTTCCAGTGAACAAATATATTAGTTCTAGTTCTAGAAACTTCCGGACACTTTCTGTGAAATAAATAAATAAATAAACAAACAAACACCAGCTCGGATCAAAGGACTTCAATTTTCACCGCAAGGATAAAGGATAAACTTCCTAAGACCCGCCCAATATGCAAATCATATCACTCATCAGCACCAATCAGCGCTCTCCAGGAACTCCAAGCTACAGGATGGTGGTTGCCAGGTGAGATTAAACCCCGCGGCAGTGGTGTCTTTAAAACCCTGGTTCTCACGCTTCTATGATCCGGGGATTTTCCCGTGTAAAGCATAGCCGTTTATAATTTAATTATATTCAAGCGCTCTTACATTCTCGAATCTGATTGGTCAGAAGGTGCGCATTGTTTTCAGCTCGGAAAGTAGTTCCGGCTGTAACATAGGTTAACAATACGTTAATATTCATGCGCTCGTTCTAATACGTTATTGTTTCTATAGTAACAGATCACGCTCAGGAACTTGTAACGCGGATGCGCCACATAAAAAAACGTGTTGTTTAACAAACAAAGTAAAACGTATAAAACCAGTAAATGTTTTTGTTAGGAGGCGTTTAATGAATATTTATGGCAGGAGTCTCAGGTGAAGAATCTTTAGGACAGAGGACTTTCGGGTTTCTTAGCAACATGATGTTAACTCCAGTAGAGACAGAAAGAGAGGAATCAACAGTTTGGAGCTGCTATAACATACAGTGGTGCTCGAAAGTTTGTGAACCCCTTAGAATTTTCTACATTTCTGCAATAAATATGTCCTGAAACATCTTCAGCTTTTCACACGAGTCCTAAAAGTAGATAAAGAGAACTTAATTAAACAAATGGGACAAAATATTATACTTGGTCATTTATTTATTGAGGGAAAATGATCCAATCTTACATATCTGTGAGTGGCAAAAGTATGTGAACCTTTGCTTTCAGTAATCTGGTGTGACCCCCTTTTGCAACAATAACTGGAACTAAACGTTTCCGGTAACTGTTGATCAGACCTGCACATCCGCTTAGAGGAATTTTAGCTTGTTCATCAGTAGACCATGGGTGTCCAATCTTATCCGGAAAGGGCCGGTGTGGGCGCAGGTTTTCATTCCAACCAAGCAGGAGCCAAGTCCTGCCCTTTGTCCTCAAGGTGGCTGCTACTTGTATTTGCATCAATCAGAACCTCGTCGTATTCACAAATGTGGATGACCATCTACAGAGCCAAAAGGGGAAGATGATGATATAACGCTCTGCAAGGATGAACAGGAGTCTGCAGGAGCATGATTGTTGTTGAACAGAACCTTAATCAATCTATTAATAAACAGCATTTTACTTTCACTAAGATACTGGGCAAAGCACAAAATAGAAACCATTTCAGACAAACGCAAATTCCACACACACATATACACCAGGGCAAATCGATGCTTTCATTCCTTTTGTCTTTCTCTGCGACTTGTTTAAAAGCTCATTTGTACCCTAACTCTATCTAACTTACCCCCATTCATTCAGGGTGCCCTCTTCCCTGTGATCACCTTGTTACGCCGTCCACCCGTATATACACTCATTAAACTGCACGCACAACAGCGGACATTATAGCTCACGTGATAACCTTTTTATTTATTTATTTATTTAAACATTTAAAGAAGAGGCATCTCCTTGGTCAGGGAAGTCCACTTCGTGCCAGGCTTTAGCTCCTTGCTCCCAGAGAGCTCGCTGAATTGCAGGTTGAAAGCCAAGACTCTGTAGCATTAAAGACTATTTCATTGTTCTATGACCATCCATCCATCCATCCATCCATCTTCTACCGCTTACTCCTTCTTCAGGGTCGCGGGGGAACCTGGAGTCTATCCCAGGGAGCATGGGGCACGAGGTGGGGTACACCCTGGACAGGGTGCCAATCCATCACAGGGCACAATCACATACACACTCACACACCCATTCATACACTACGGACACTTTAGACACGCCAATCAGCCTACCATGCATGTGTTTGGACTGGGGGAGGAAACCGGAGTACCCGGAGGAAACCCCCGCAGCACGGGGAGAACATGCAAACTCCACACACACAGGGCCACGGCGAGAATCGAACCCCGGACCCTGGAGGTGTGAGGCGAATGTTCTATGACCAATTATATAAATTATATGGGGACTTTAATAAATAAATAAATAAATTATAGAATATAAATATTTATATAAATAAAAATAAGCACTTCCTTCTGGCTGTAATCTGTTCAGGTGATGCAATACCCAAATATTCCTCAAACCATTCCTGAACAATGTTTGAAGTGTTGCAGGGAGCATTAACCTGCTGAAAGACGCTGCTACCGTTAGGGAATATCGTTACCATGAAGGGGTGTACTCGGTCTGCAGCAGTGTTTAGGTAGCTGGGACGAACGCCAGGACACAAGGTTTCCGAGCAGAACATCTCCCAGAGCATCACACTGCCTCCTCCAGCTTGCCTTCTTCCCATAGCGCATCCTGGTGCCTTCTCTTCCCCAAGTACACACACACACACACACACACACACACACACACACCTGGGAGGAGCTGAGCGTGATGTAAAAGAAAACGTGATTCATCAGACCAGACCACCTTCTTTCATTGCTCCATGGTCCAGTTCTGATGTTCACGTACCCATTGTAGGAGTTTCGGGGGTCATGTACAGGGGGTCAGCATGGGCCCTCTGACCGCTCTGCAGCTACGCAGCAAACTGTGATGCTGTGCGTGATGTGCCTTTTCATTACAGCCAGCATGAACGTTTTCAGCAATTTGTGCTACAGTAGATCTCCTGTGGGATCGGACCAGACGGACTAGCCTTCCTCCCCACGTGCATCAATGAGCCTTGGGCGCCCATGACCCTGTCGCCGGTTCACCGGTTCTCCTTCCTTGGACCACTTTTGGTAAGTACTAACCACTTCATACCAGGAACACCCTACAACACCTGCTGTTTTGGAGATGCTCTGACCCAGACGTCTAGACATCACAGTCCGGCCCTAGTCAAAGTCTCTCAGATCCTTACACTCGCCCATTTTTCCTCCTTCCAACACGTCAACTTCAAGAACTGACTGCTCACTTGCTGCTGTTGACAGGTGCCGCTGTACCGAGATAATAAATTTAATACACTGCACTTGTCAGTGGGTTTAACGTTATGGCAAATCAAATAAAATAATCATGTTCTTGATTCAAAGTCAGTATCTATGATGTGGAACAAAATAATAAGAATAGTGGTTAGAATTGGACAGTTCTGTTTAAAATGTACAGAGTGGAAAGCTGGACGACTCCATAGCATTTTACAAAGTATTGCTCAGATTTGAAAATATTTATATTTTAATTGTTCATTCAGCTCTGGAAAAAAAAACAGATGAACATAATGAAATGATCTTTAAGGAAGGACCATTATTTAAAAAAAAAAAAAAAAAAAAAGAGTCATATCGAATTTCACATGAACTTTTATTTTTTTTATCTTATAAGGATAGACTTACATAATAATTATAAAAATTACTTACAGAATTAAGTAACAGGTTTTTAAAATGTGTTTATACTTCTAAATGCAAATAAAATGACCTATCTACAATGTTTAGAAAAAGAAAATGCCGTCCAATAGAAGCCATATAAGCGAAGAACAGGAAATCTATACATGTATCTGTGACAATCAAATTGCACTTTTTTTCCTTTTTTTAAAAAAAAAAAAACAGACAAAAAAACCACAACCACCCCCAAAGTAATGAAAGAGCATCAGCATCTCAAAGGGACCATATTGATGATTTTGTATTCTTCTCTCACTGTGTGTGCAGAGCAGGAAAAAACAAACAAACAAACACACACACACACACACACACACACACACACACACACACACTTTCCCTTACTTCCAAACGTACAAAGTTGAATTGGATATGTACGATATTTAATATGAAATTGCACACACACACACACACACACACACACACACACATACACTCTGTAGGCACACACTTACACAACTCACAGGATTCTTGCAACAACTTGTATTCATCTTCTTCTCTCGAATATTTTCACATTACTATGAATCTGGACGTGTACGGGTTCTACGTGATGGTAGATATGATCCCTCAAATGCTGTGTAACACTGGTACCTCACCTTTCTGTTGGCACTCCACATAAAACACCAGTGCATTTGATCTGATAGCGTGTAGTAGAAAATAAAAACACTTTCATTTTTTTTTTTTCTTTTTTAAAAAAAATGGGCAGGATTAAAAAAAAATAATAATAAAATAAATAAAAATTCACAATTGTTAAAACACAATAAGCGTTCCATTTAGGAAACAAAGAACTGAAAGAAAAGACGGGTACACATGCATCACACTGACGTACACTTACAACTCTACTCATATCATGCAAAAAAAGAATGGCCTAGCATTCATCGGTTTTTTTTTTTCCGTTTGAATTTCCCACGTTGACCGGACATCAAACACGGTACAATACTACAGTAGGTAAGTGTAAAGAAAAGGCCGAACTGTCCAACCGAGCGCCCGTTTGCATAAAGAAACAAGTCTGAAATGTACGCAAAGCTGCAATGGTTACTGAAGGTGCATACCATGTTCTTACAGTCTTCCCGAATGTTTACGAATCACAACGCGCTTTTTTTTCTTCTTTTATTTGGTAAGCTAAGCGTTAAGGTCGTACGGTTAAATAGCTGTGACATCATTTCCACTTTGTAGGGGTGAAATAACGCCGGTGTGTGTACGTATCATACGAAAGTGAAGGAGTTCTCCCTGTGCCCTTTATTTATTTATTATTATTATTTTTAATACATTTATGCTTTCTTTTCGGACTGCAAGTGAACACTGCTTAAAAATAACAGGTTAGGTCTAGTGGGCTGAATGAACACTCATGAAGGGGAAAAAAAAAAGGAAGGAGGGAAAAAGAAAGGCATGAGGTAATGACTAACACATGTTTCTGTGAGTGTATATGTGTTACTTTAAACATTGGAACATTCCTGACGAGAGAAAACCCCCTCAGGTCATCATACATACATACATACATACATACATAGAGCTCTATTAGGAACGTACAAAAGAAGAAGATGAAAAGCAGACGGTCATTTACAACGAGGCACATACATTTTGACGTACAAAAAAAAAAATAAACGTAAAAAAATTCAAAAGGCTAACTGTGTAAGAAGCTAGTTATTTATCGAATATGATTAGAATGGGTTGCAATGCACTACCTGAATACTTCAATTATTATTGCAGTTTTCTTAGTATTGTTAACCTTGACTGAATAGTTTTGGAATATTTGGCCAATTTTCCCACGCGTCTTCATTCGGAAACGAAAATCTAACCGTGTTGTAGTGAAACGAAATATACTGCGTAATCAAACGAAGACGGTCATGAGCGGTTCACGAATATCACGAAATACAAACACATTTAAAACAATTCCGAAGGCATCGATGAGCCGTTGCTGAACAGCACAAGAACGATATCATCCATTCTGTTCACCTTTTTTCTCTTTTTAAAGCGAATGCTCATAAATGGCTTTCAGATAAGTGAGTGAATTTCGATAGATCGTCCATCTTTCAAAAAGACAATAACCAAGTGCTGCGATGTCGTAGAGGCGGAAAAAAACTTTAGTGCTTATGATAATACACAGATCATGGAATAATGTGTAATCTATCGTTTAAAAAAAAAAAAACAACAAACAAACGAAAACACCACAATATGAAAGAAGCTGGTGAGCAGACTACAAATACGAATCATCTATCAAACAGATGAGTAAAATTTGTAGTACGTGTGATTTGGTGAGAGAAACAGATTTTCATCCCCACTGCTGTGCGCTATACGGTTCTGCGTCAAAGCAAACGACCTTTTCAGCGATTAAAGGCTGAACCTCTCCGTCATCAAAGTGCACGATTGAAAAGTGAGAACTGGAGGCTGACCCCCGGTTCTCCCGTTCAGGAGTGGAAATGATGTACGCCCGTTATTCAACAGGAATAAACCACACACAAAAAAACACCATCAACATGTAGCTACTTTTGTTTAGGGAATACCTTGTCAAAACACCGTTCCCTTCATGTGGAAATGAGAAGAAAAAAAAAGAAAAAAAAGAGAGAGAGAGAGAGAGAGAGAGAGAGAGAGAGAGAGAGAGAGGATAAAAAAAAGAAAAAACAAACAAACAAAAAAAAGACACTTAACTAGTGGCAATCCAAGGCTCCAGTGAAACATCAATCACCGCATCTCCATTCAGATGGTGCAAAGAAAACGTTCCATGAGAACTTCTGTCAGAGTCTGTGGATCACATCCGAAGTCAAATCTCCTCCTGGGCTACCTGGACCTCCTTCTTCCTCTGCCTCGGGTCACCCGCCTACGATGTTTTCACCAAGTCGTACACGTAAATGTGAAAGTCGTCATCAAACTTGATGAAATAGACGGAGGGCTTGGCCTCCACCTGGTGTATGACCATGCCAGTCCGTTTGGAGCCATCCTCTTTGGCATACTCCACTTGCTTGCCGACGAGGCTGTCCACCACCTCTCCAGGTTCGCGCTCCGCAGGGGGCGAATCGTCTAAAAACGCGAAAGACAAAACAACGTTAAGTGACAAGAAATCCCAGACGGAAATCGGGAGTCACTTTGCCTCAAGAGTGTTGCGGACTGGTGCATGATATCCCATCCTGTTTTAACTCCATACACAATTTGCACAGACTGAAAAAGGCTTGAAAACCTGAAATATTTCCTCCTACTCCACATCACAATGTCCTCTTTACTCCCTTTGGGTTCGGCAGTGTTGCGTCGCATATGATACCGACTGATCTCTTTTGGCGATGAATCTGCACCGATATCAGATTGCTGGAACTATCGGTTATCGGCAAAAATCCACCCGACAGTTTTTCCCGGTCACGTCCGGTTGCGGGAGCGTCCGAGAAAGATCCGCTGTCATTATACAGTACCAGAGCGGCCTCTAGAGGCGAAACAAAAACCATCACTGGCAAATTTTGTTGTGATATTTGAAGTGTTTTTTGATTCATTTTGGATGCATCTCTTTTATTTACTTTAATATTTATTAAGAGTTTATAATTTAATATTTATTTCATTTTTAAAAAGTACAGCACATTTTCATGGTACAATCAGTACTGTTTATTTTTGTAATAAAGTTCAGCGATATTTTACTTTGAGTGTTACGTTTTCATTCGGCATCAAATGGTTTTCTGATTACTCGGGTATCGGCACGTACGGCCAAACTATCAGCCGACCTCTAATACGGTCTATCCTTTGCCTTTTTTTTTTGGCAGCATCTCTCTTTCTGTATCTTTAAAAATCCTTAAGATTTCTCAAATAAAAAGGGAGAACATAAAAGAACCAGCTATGTAAAGCCTAAGTGTACAAGTGATGTCATCAACCATCTTCAAATGTCCCCCAATCAGAAATACTACAATACAAGGAGAAGAAGAAATGCACACTATGCTTGTCTTGAACTTATTCTCTTCAGTCTGGGTTAGAATTTGGAATAGGGAAACAAATAAACAAACAAACAAAATCCTCACATCCTTACGCTAATTTCTGTGAACCAAACTCACTTGAATCCGGCATGATCCTCAGGTCTCCGTCCTTGTAGTCGTCGAGCAGCTGGTACATGTAGAGGACCGGGTCCTTTTCGTAAGTGATATAAAACCATGTGTTCATAATGGGTGCTCGGGCCAACACCATGCCCCGCCACTCGTCCTTCGAGCCTTCCTCCGTCTCGAACATGTGCTCCACTGCCTTGCCTATCATCGTGTCAGCCAGATGTGCGTCGCTGATGCGCGTCGAAGCTGGTGCAAGGATGAGAAAAGAAGAAAAATCAATGACCTGGATCCAGAAATGCATTGTTATGAACATATAAAACTATAGCATTTTCTTAATCAAGAGTGCAGCAGATTATTAATTCATTAGATAACACACTGCGGAATTACAAGCTTCAACCTAATTAACTGGATGCCAGTGGGATGATTAGCTAGTTAGGTATATTAAGTAAGGAATGAACGAAAAGCGGACACTGGAGACTCTTTTCATAAATGTTAAATGAACGTTTATGAGCAAGACGGCACATTAATATAAACATGTGATTTACCTGGCTGCTTCAACAGCACTGTGTAGGGGTGTAACTATGGGGCGTCATGATGCAAAAATGTGAAATATGCGATTCACATAATTACTTATACATCTAATGCAGCGTTCCCAATCTGCACAAGCCACAGAGAGAGTGTGCTGGCCCTGATAGCCCTGAATCATTATAACTGTCATGCATAATATATGTTACAAGACCATGTTATACCAGTGACACTAGCCCTGTGCTGCTGCAATCTACAGCGCTCAAAAGAGAGGTCACGGAAAACGGGCATTTTAGCCGACTTTGGAGCTCTATTTCAGATTAAAAATGATGCCTCAGGAGCTGCTACAGAGCTCATTATGTTTCAGTCAGTCATTTCCCCCAGTTCTGAGTTTTCGTATATTCACTCAAATTCTTGTGAGAATTTATAAAATGCATTTATTTTTAAGATATGGCAAACCTGTAATACATTTTGTTTGCAATATTAAACCTCTGTTCATAGCAACGTGTGATGCATGTAGTTTTATCCGGACAAAACTGTGCATCGTTTTGCACTGTTTATAATCCATAAATAATAAAGAGAAATTGTTTCAGCCATAGTTTTTCTTCATTAAAATTTTGTTTAAGAATATTCTGAGAATCGAGTTGGATCCAATCACGAAGCCAGTATCATGAACTGAATCGAATAGTGACCGGAGTGTATCGTTACACCCCTAGCACTGTGGTATAATACGCACTAAGGAATGGTGCAATGCACGTTTAAACATGCATACTGAAGGAAATGCCAAGAGTATAGAGTGAGATTAGAAAAATTAACGATGACCACCATAAGCAGCGTTCTACATTGGACTTTCAGGCACCAAACAATGGAAATGTAAAAGCCCAGATAAATAATTTGCTAGTCACAAACACGCAGGCCAGTAATTTGTCCACTCTGTTAGCATACACACAGCATTTGCATAGATTATGATGAAAATCTTGGACGCACTCAGGACCCGAGAACAATGCTACCACCACCTAGTGGCGGACACGTTAAAAAAACATGCCACTTAATTAAATAGTTTTCAGAGCAATACACAGTAGAAAATGTGAGGTCATGTGATGGGTTTTCCCAGGCTGCCACACCTCCTAAAAATAATAGTAAGTAGTTAATGCCCAATAAGTGATCTATCAGTAGCTGGATCTAGACTTTCTAGACAACATTAGTGGTGTAACACATTGCCACTCTCTGTCGCGATCTGTTTAGTGCTCGAAATATCAGTATCTGCATTCAGGTTGAAACTCAGACTAGACTCAGCTGTAGAATGATCAGCACTGTCAGCACGGATGTGAATTCAGGCTGTGACAGTTCCTCAACCTCAGCTACGTCGCTCCAGTTCATTATCGGTCTCGACTAGAGATGTGCATACTGTTATTTATTTTCTGACAAATTTAGTACGTTAATTTCCGAAACAATAACGCCTAATTTAAACCCCCACGATCCTGACCAGGCAGATACTAAGGATGAATGAATGTGCACTGCGAGTTCATGTTTATGGATAAGGTCTTCCTTTGTACCGTGAGCGTTACCTGATCGCTAAAGGTGGCAAGCTTTCTTTAAATACGCATCGTCTGGTCATTCCCGATAATGTATTCGTATTTAGCTACATCCCTATTCAACATGTATGGAAAGAAAAACAAAACAAAACAAACCAAACCAAAGTCAAGGCGTACCTACACGGTCCGGCAGGACTTCCAGCCCCTGCACTCGCTCGTCCTTGTGCAGCTCTAGGCCATATACGCAGTCGAACCCATCGTACTTGATTAGGTAGAGGGATGGGTTGACCGGCACTTGGTCTAACACGGTGCCCTTCCACTGGGACGCTGCTCCGCTGCCCTCCTTCCAGATGTGCTGTATGCGGCAGCCCACTATGTTTCGCCGGGGCTGCGACACTTTGGTGGGCCCCACGCTGCTTTTGTGTTTTCTGTAAGAACAAGCATGTTGAAACGCAGATACAGCAAGACAATGCAAATGGCTTTCTGGTATGATAATTCGAGACCTTCTGTGTGCACAACAAAAATCCACCATGACCTTGAGAGATTCTGTTAGCAGCCAAAACAAGCGAACCACACCAATAAACCCACACAGTAAAAAATCTGTTTAGTATCGCATTTAAAGTCTATTCCGACTCAACCGGCGTTCAACCGTGAGCATAAAGTCTGTGTGACTGATTTAAATTGTAAATCGGATGTCTCCAGGGTTTAAAAAAAAACAAAAGCACAACAAACAAACCAACTTACTTGTGGGAATTCTTCTTCTTCATCATATTTGCAGACACACCGGCATGTCCTTAAACAGTGAAATCATGCAGGAATACAATGTCGTTATTAGAAACAGCCCTCTGAGAAGTAGCATGTGTACACCCAAAACAAAAGACCATACGCAAACGGTACCTGCATCAGCTCTGGATCTCTGGCCTGCGTTCTTCCCGAATGGGGTCTTCATTCATCTGGATGTAGGGGAGCAGCCTTGCTGCCAAACTAGGGTGAAAATATGAATTTAAATCTGTCTAGCGAAGAAAAAAAAAAAAAAAAAAAAAAAAAAAAAAAAAAAAAGGTGTGGTGAAAATGGAAAAATGCTGGCAGGTAATCCAATAGTCCAATCTGGTGTTATCAGCAGCCCACTCAGGGCTCTGGCAGGTGATGGTTATCCAGTCTTTCACTTTTGTAGTAGGGCTTTTAAAACCTACATAGAAAACAAAAAGAGAGAGAGAGAGAAAACAAGAAGCAGATTTATTCCTCTAAACCTCGAAACAGATTGGTTCTCTGCCAGCTTTATTCATTTGTACACAAAACCCCACCGAACCATCGAATAAGCCCACATATGTTCAGGTTAAACGGACACAAAAGCGATAGATAAACTTGAAAATATGCCTAATATACAGCATCACGTCTTGATTGTTGCTCAGTTTCACCTTGGAATTTGATTGGGAACCCCAAAAAGGCATGACTGGTAGTGCAAGGTGTTTTAAAACAACACCAACGTAAACAGAGGAGGCGGTATACCACCATGTGACACTGCGGCACCGACTGAAGAAACAAAGTAACAGAATTTTACAGCTTAAACCTACTGAAAGGTTTCAGAGTTTCCGAGTACCAGTCTTCTGGATTTTCTAGATGAACAAATACTCATGAACGCAGGGTGAGGGTTTTATCGATTAGAGATGCGGATCATGACGGCAATCACGATGACAGCAGAAAGCTCATCAGTATGTTAAACGCTGTTGAGCATTAAAAACGCTAAACATTACGGTTTGACTCAGAAACCAGACAGAGAGGGATGTCTCGGCTCTGAGGTGCCACCTAGAGGACATGTACACAACGCCGCTCACAACGCAGCCGCTTGAACAGACTGACAGATACGTATATTTAGTAGGGATGGGCGATATGGACTTAAAACTATATCACGATATTTTCTGGTATTTATCGCGATAACGATATCAGTGACGATATAAATCAAAGTCAAAGTGAACTTTATCGTAATTCAGACCACACAACAAGGAGTGCACAGAAGAACGAAATTGCGTTTCTCCAAGCTTAAATATGCAGAAATTTTTAAAAAAGTACCATTCACCACTGTTTTTGTCTTCGAGTCACAGATGCATGCAGTCCTGAGCGCCTCAGAAACACAAACATTAACCTAAAAGTAAAACTTTTTCCAAACCAGAACCTGGAACCAAACCAGTTCCAGACTGTAAAAGGTAGCTCCTCGTTTAGTGATAAACGCCTCCTCGGCTTCACGTCTGCCTTCCGCAGTACTGGTTTTCGCTCTGCAGGCGAGCTGAGAACGGCTCGCAGACCGTCGCACACACAAACACGTCATCAACTAGGCTTTATCGTTATCATCGTGATAAGGCTAATTCTTATTGTGGGGAGAATTTCCACCGGAATATCGCAAACGATAAGAAATCGCCCATCCCTAATATTTAAAACGGCACCTTTAGTGTCGTCCCGATACCCTTTTCAACATGCCCTCGTTCACGCCCCCTCATGGTTCAGCACGTCACTGAGTGAACGGAGCAAACTAGCTTTATATACTGTTATACAGAATTGCTGTATAGAATAATCAGGTCACTCAGATGCTGTACGGCTGGTTTATAAAACCCATAGTGTAACTACACGATTAAAATTTTTTTGCTCGTATTTTTAAACTTCACCCAGTTGCTGGTGTCAGTTTATATATAAATGACTACATCCAGCACTTCTTGCTTTTTCGAGAAGGAAATTGCATCAGATCACGATGCCTCTGGGGCCAGTTCCGCTCCCGAAATCTACTTATGTTTAGGCAATTCCTCGGGCTTCCAAGGGCTCGTGTAACAAACCTCAGCTGGTAAAAATAATGGGAAAGGAGGAGGTGAGGTGGTCCGACCAACAGGAAACGCCAACAGGAAGTTAACGGGGGATGAAACGGACGACTCCACACAGCCTTACTCAACAGTAAACTAAATGCTAGCGTACTTTATCGCTTGCGTTCTTCTATTTGATCAGCTTAATAAAAGAAGACCAGACTAAGGCTGTTCTACTGAGCCGCTCTTAAACCGGATCT
>NC_071270.1:295000-340000 GCF_023375685.1 Ictalurus furcatus
TGTCTCTGTGGAGTTTCGTGCATTTTCCATGAGTTTGCATGGATTTCCTCTGGATTTGAAAAAGCCAGTACTGACTGACCCTGGGTGTGAATGAGTGTGTAAGATGCACTTCATGCCCAGCATTCCCATGATAGGCCTCCAGCTCTACCATGACCCTCACAAGCATAAAGCTGGTTTATGGAAATGAATGGATGAATGAATGGATGGATGAATGAATGAATGAATGAATGGATGGATGAATGAATGAATGGATGAATTAATGGATGGATGAATTAATGGATGGATGAATGAATGGATGGATGAATGAATGGATGGATGGATGGATGGATGGATGGATGGATGGATGGATGGATGAATGAATGGATGGATGGATTAATGAATGGATGGATGAATGAATGGATGGATGTAGGTTTATTCAGGCCTGTTATAGTTATTTTGAGCAGATCCATTTGGCACTAAGGAACAAATGAGATATTCCACAAATGCAACTTTTTTTTATACATGATTGCGTGGCACCACCCCTTTCCCACCCCATGTATAAAAACCCTAAAAACACCACTGATTCCTATACCCATGTTTAATACATAGTGTAACAAATGCTTTCAGTGTGAAAATGCGAATACAACTGGTGACAAAGAATGAGCTTTATAACTGTTAATTAGCCCGAAGACATTTTAAGACAATTATTATACTGGTAGCAGAATAGACCTTGCATAACGATCAGACGTCTGGCCAAAACAGAAAGGTTGAGCTCACTGGTAGGAATGCCTAAGCTTTTATTATATTTAATAAAATAATCCAGGCTTAATCATTGAATTACCTAAAGTTCAGATATGATCGTATCAGATTAATAGTTGCATGTCATATGTCTTTGTTGCATTATTTAAAATCAGTGTTTTATCTATGCTTCTTCCAATAAGGACAAAAACAAAGTAAAGACAATAGCTTTGTACATGTATGTAAGATTAAACCAATTTTTATTCAACAAAATCAATTCAAATTTCTCCATTTCCTGGTAATCGTTCTTTCTGGGTCTCATTTATAAATGTCTGTGCATTGTTCTTGCTTATATAGTCAAATTAGCTTTTTATTAGTTACATAATGCTATCTGTCTCTCCGTAGAACAGAAGCTAAATGGTAATTATGCAAATATATTCTCCACGTATGCATTTCTGCAATGGTCCATGCAGACTGAGCGGCCCGTGAGCGCGCACACTTTGACATTGAAGAAGTGCGATGGAAAACAAAAAAAAACTCGGCCCCCTCTCCCCTCCTTCCAGTTGCCATAGAGACAGTGTCTTCACATGCCTTTGAACTGCTGCATAATGGACAGGAGGCGCTCGCTGCGTTTTTGGATGTTGCACTGCTCTTCTTTCAGCTTCTCCTGCTCATGGAGCACTTCCTCCTGCACAGAATTGATGGCCGAATTTGCATTATTGTTCTGTCTCCATATTGGAAAGTCTGAGCTGGACTGGTATGATGCAAATGTATGTTTCCCTTGTAAGGTGATTGATGGTGAAGGGTAATCCCTTCAGATTATGTCATCTGGACTGTATTCATTTACTATTAGGGCCATCTTTCTTGGTGCCTTGGTGCTTTGCTTATATATATATATATATATATATATATATATATATATATATATATATATATATATATATATAATTAATATTTAGTGACACCTCCCCTGGAGAGAAGAAAAGCAGCATGTATCTTCATGTGATGTCTAACAGGGTTGGACACAGTGGAACATTTCTACTTTATATCCTCAGATGTGTCATGTGCACTGTTCTCTTCGATTCGTACCACACATTTCAACAGGAATCAAACTCAGAGCTTGAATTTTTCAATGCTAATATGCCCCAGATTGATTTCTGTGTTTATTTAGATTTATGTTCGGGGACATTACTCAGTCCCTTCAGGATTTCACAATTTTGCGATCGCAGAAATGAACGTAAAATCAAGCAAACGCTGCAATATTCAGAAGAGTTTGCGATTTCTCAAAATTACAGGAGATTTTCCACAGATTTGGGCCGAGCTGTGTCATGTGATGTCATCACAATGCGCATTCAGCCAAAGCCCTCTTCAATTCATGTGCGTTGAACACTAGTACACCTAAAAGGTCATATTTACCAACAAACATCACTGGGAAAGACAGCGCAAAACAGTTTTATGCAATTCAAGTAGATTTCTGCAAAAAAAAAAGCACAAAAACCTCGACAAGTTGCATCGCAAATGTGGAAAAAAGCCGCAGAGAAATCAAGTATTTTTAGCTGCAACAATCACAAAAAAACAACCTTCTATGAAATCTTGTAGGGACTGATTACTATGTAAATCCATCTATAGCCAGGTCGTAACCATATGGCAGAGGCAACCAGGTTCTGTGCTAAAATATCCTTTTTTCTTCATGGTGTTATTAATCGTTTAAAGTGTCCCTGGACTAAAAGCTGCAAAACAGTCCCAAAGTAACCCCACCCCATATGACCCCACCTTCATATACTTAAATTTGGTCAAAACAAAAAGATAGAAAAAATAAGTATGATAGCTAGCATTTATTTTTAAACATTTAAAATACAAGAAGAAAATATATTTATTTTTTTTAAAAAAGAAGTTTGCTGAGAATAAAGTAGTGTAGCTGTTTGAGTAGAGAATATAAATTATTATATGTGGCTTTACTTCCTATTACTTCCTAGTCATTCATATATATAAATGTTAGATGGACTTTGGTGTGCGGTTAGTAACTGTTTGTGGTCACACACCCTGAGTTTGCACAGCTCCTTCCTCTCCTTGTCGTTCTCTTCGGCCCGAGCTCGTAGCCAAGCCTCATTCTGAAGTCTGTGCCTCTCTAGCATTTCCTGAAGTTCCTGTCAACCCACAACCATAAAAACGCTCACTGTTTCGACAGGCATCAAGCGACACACATCAGTTTTATAAAACGACATGTCGATCTACTTGAGGCCATTTTCCTCAGGTACTCGGCTCAATCGTCTGAACTCAGCTTTGTATCTTGTGCTAATAAATCCATAACAGAACCACAAATAAATGTGACACACCTGGCTCTGTTTCTGGTGATATTCATCGATGGCCTGTCTCTCACAACGCAGCGCTTGCACTGCTTCTGAAAGATCAGACTTTTCACTGGAAAAAAAAAAAAGTCGATTTATTTCCACAGTCTGTTGCAAGGGGACGTATATATTAATCCTCTGCTAGGTCTGGCACACAGATGAAGCTTTTAACATTTCTTAAACATCACTAATCCATTTAACGTCTCATTCAGTGTTCCCGTCTGAGGCTTTCATTGAGTGCATTTGTATGTGTTAGTACCTGTCTAATTTCCGGAACTGCTCGTCTAAAATGGCAAAAGCTTGATGGATCAGGGTCATTGCTTCACCTCGAACTGTGACGAAATCTTGATAAGCTGTGGGCTGGACAGAACAAAGACATTGACTGAATCCTGCGTGACATGGACGAATCATCTCATAATTAAATTAGTATATTGTCGGATGTGTTAAAACATGACATGTAAACGATGTGATTCATAAAAACACCCATTCAGTTTGGTCACAGAATACGAATAAAATGTGTGGCATCATTATTGCAGAGTAGCATATGGTGGCAAAATGATGAGCTGATATGTGTGGCAGCTTGGGAAGTCACTTCACTTCACACTATAATCTCTATATAGTTTTGAAAAAAGCATTTTTTCCTCCTGAACTGAAATATTTCCTTTAGTCCGAATAAAATACACCAACACTTAGACCAGGGGTGTCCAATCTTATCGCAAAAGGGTGCAGGTTTTCATTCCAATCAAGCAAGAGCCACACCTGAATCCACCTGTTGAGCCTGGCTTTCGATAGACTCAGGTGTGGATTCGGCTTGGTTCGAATGAAAACCAGCACCAACGCCGGATAAGATCGGACACCCCTGACCTAGACCGTCTAAACTGAACAAGTGATATTTATTGGTTTAATTTGCTTTTGAGTTCCATCCATCCATTTTCTTATCCTACACAGGGTCACGCGGAACCTGGAGCCTATCTCAGGGAGCTCAGGGCACAAGGCGGGGGATATCAACCAACCCATCACAGGGCACAATCACACACACTTCCACACCCAGTAACACACTATAGACAATTTAGAGATTGCAATCAGCCTACATCGCATGTCTTTGGTCTGCGTTGAGTACAAGGAGGAAACCCCCGAAGCACGGGGAGAACATGCAAACTCCTGCACACAGTTCAGAGGCGGGAATAGAACCCCAAGCCCCGGAGGTGCGAGGCAAACGTGCTAACCACTAAAATCATGAGTGTCTTTATAGACACTTTATATGATCTTCATAGCAGGCTTTTCTTTCTTTTCCAGAAGTCCCTGATTTAACATTATCGGTTATAAAAAGGAAATGCCTGAATCTTTTTACATTTATCCTTAAAAAAAAAAACAACCCAATAATATTACCACCAATTTTTAAAGAATTATAAGTGGGAAATGAGTTCTCACTGTTGATTACCAGCATCGTCCACATCAGAATCTGTATCATCATCTGAGGTGTACAGAAGAATTTCTTTGATCAGATTATGATTTAAATATGATTATAATGTCCAATCAAAAGTTAAAATAATCAGAGTGATAAGAACGGCTTTTTTCCATCAAAGCTTAATGATGGCTTTGAAATGTATTCAAATCATGAAGAAAGAGTGACTTAAGGTTAAATCAGCATTTAAACATGATTATGTTGTAATAGTGCATGGAATATTTTATTAATCAGAAAATAACAAGTGAATATTCATGAAGGTGAAACTAGGACAAATTGATGTATCTCCAGCTTGTGAGGAATCACTGAGCACACATTTCTCACGCTTAGTTTGTATCTTTGTGAATACAATTGAGCCTGTATCATTTTGATAGCTTGGAATTTATTACTCCTTAGCATGTATGCACTATTATTGCCAAGCTTTATGAGTGGTCCTTTGTTCAAACTGTAGAAGTGCACGTACCGATAAGGCCACCTGTGTTAGAGAAGATGCACCAATGTTCAAGGACATGTGCGTGTGTTAGTTTGATAAAAGACTTCCTTTATACTCATCAAATTACACATGGCTGAGCTGTAGAGCGTCTTTGTTATGAAAGTATATAAACTAGCGTATCAAGATGGAGTCCGGCAGTTACTTTGCAAACCGACTCGGCTCTTGTTATTATGGTAATAAAAGTTTAATCTCTTTTTGCCATCAAAACCCTCGAGACGCAGAAGTTTTTATTTTGCTGAAGAAGATTCCACAACAGGTAAAAGGCTCATCTTCTGATTTCGGTTCTTGCTAAGACCTGTGCTGAAATAATCGCTGATTCATTCAGACAGTTCTGTTCTGTTCAATAATGTTATTGCTACACTCTAGAAAATGCTGGGTTAGCCTTTTGGGTCATTTTCTCAGTCTTGGCTAGTTTTGTGTAACCCTGACAGGTGAATCAGTGCACCCCTCCCCCACCCTGACACATCAGCCCAGCTCCTCGGGTCAAATCAACTCAGAGCGGACTGTTTGATAATTCTCTGGGTCTGCATCTTAACTGAGGCTCAGAGTTAGGGTTAGCTAGCTGGATGTTGTCACCAATCACAGTAGGAATGAGTGATGCTAACCTAGACACTCACCTGAGATGATAACATTATTTTAGCATACAGCTAAAAGATTAGACCATTTATTAGACCAATGATTAGATGTTAGACCATTCCCTTTCTGAGAGTTAATGATAACGTAGCGTTACAGCTGTTCACCATGATGTAATACAGAGAGCGGGTTAACGTTAACTACAGTTAGCAGGTGCTTTGGACAAGGCAAGCTGTAGTAATTAGCATTAGGAGGATGGGTTAGAGCCGTGTTTCTTCATGTATTCGGTGAGTGTTAATGCTGGGTAACAGGTGCAGACAGTCAGTGGATAACGGAACCTAGCTAGCTCAGTAATGTCGAGGCCAAAAGTTCTTCACAAGGTTAATGTGACAAAAAGAGAGGATGGGGTTTAGTTGTAATGCTTTCCTCTATCTCTGTAATGTTGGTTGACTTAATTAGGTTGTGCAAAAAAATATTTTTTTTAAATGGCAGTGAGCAGGGTTGGGAGGGTTATGTTAAAAATGTATTCCGTTACAGTTACAAATGATTTCATAAAAAATGTCATCAGAAACATAATCCAAGTCTCACAATATGAAAGTCATGTCATCTGATTACTTTTGGATTAGTTCAAGGTCACATATGTAATAAAGTCAAGAGAAAAGCACTATGAGCTCAAATACTTTTATTTCGAGCTAATTTGAAGCTCACGCTGTCAAACATTGTATCGTGTGATAAATAAATTTTGTTTAGGAATCATCTGGAAATTTATTACAGGTTTGAGAAAATCTCTCACGCGCTTGTCACCTGTGCGGACTCGGTTCTCTCGATCCTCAGGGTTAACGGCGTCTCACTCAGCTCATACCTCACGTTGGGAACCTTCGTTGGCACAAAGCTGAACGAATAAACACGTGCAGTTGATTTACATAACAGAAAATGTGTCACATGAAACTGAGAATGAAACTTTTGCATGGAAAGGTATAGTTTCAGCGAATGACGATCTATTAAAGTGCTTTCATTTTAATGTGACTAAGCTCAGACCTTAACGGCGTGGTCCGAACGTGGAGACACCCACCTGTTACTCACACCCTGAAGCCCAAATTCAGACAGAATCTCCTTCATGACTATAACAAATACAGATCAACTGTAAGCTGTTTATTTTGATTTCTTTGTCCATCTTTGAACATCGCAAATGCATAACTGTTTTACCGGGCTGTCTCTCCGAAGGGTTGATTAATCTCATTATCTTCACGTCATTGAATTCCTGTTCTTCATTTCTGCCTCCAAACACATACATCTAAAACAATCATACATACAGTATACGGTAAGAAAACTATGGACATTGTTTAGTATTGTTAAGATGTAGAGGCCAGGAAGAAGTGAGCTGAAAACTGATGGATTATAATATTCTATATTATACCACAGCATTGCTAAATTCTTATATGTTTTAATACGTGATTGTGTCTATAGTAACAGCTCGATCAGAGTAATTTAGTAATAAATGGATTAAAAAGTGGTTTATTTAACAAGGTCAAATTGTTTAAACAAAGTAAGATTGCGATGCTTTATGGGTTACTAACCCTAGGAGACATGTATTGAACGTTTATGGAAGGAGTCTCCAGTGTCAGCACTTTCTAACAGTCAGTAAGGTTTCTCCCATGGGAAAAGTCTTCAGGATAGAGGAGTTTGTGATTTCACGGTAACATAAATACAGAAGAATACAAAAAGTTACAATAACCTTGTTGCGTAAATGTGCACACCCTTTTATAATTGGGGATGAAGGCCGTCAACAACAAGCGGAGAAAATGGAGAACCACAGTGACATCAGCAAGAACACGACATCCCTCTAAAATGTACAAAAGGACAAGACAAGTGTTATGGTCTGATGAGACAACTTCCAAAAGGAATAATAATTCCATAATTCCAAAAGCAGCACATCACTAAAAGAACACCGTACCCATGGTGAAGCACGGTGGTGGCAGCATCATGCTTTACAGCTGCTTTTCTTCAGCCAGAACTGCGGGTTGTATAAAGGTGGAGGAAAGCATTAATATCTACAAATACCAGTCGATTTTAGTGCAAAACCTTCAGGTGTCTGCTAGTAAGCTGATGATGTAAAGGAATTTGACTTTTCAGCACGACAATGAACCGAAGCACACATCAACATCAACAAAGGAACGGCTTCACCAAGACAAGATCAAAGTTTTTGAATGGCCTAGCTCGAGCCCAGACCTGAATCCGACTAAAAACCTGTGAGGTGACGTGAAGCAGGCTGAGCACAGGAGATGCCTTTACAATCTGATGGATCTGTAATGCTTTTGCAAAAAAGAGTGGGAGCATATTTCCAGGTCCAGATGTGCCATGCTGATAGTGGTGTAATAACATTTAAAAGGTGCTTCAATAAAGTATTATTTTAGGGGTGTGCAAACTTCTGCAACCAGGTTATTGTACGTTTTTTCTTTTTCTTTTGCCCCTCTATAAACCTTTCTGATTGTTTTTTCACTTTTCAACTTATATACTTAATATTATACTTATACTTATATTTATAGATATATAAGATCTGACATGATCGATCTTAGTGTCCTTCTTTTCCTCACAAAAACCTGCCATTTTAACAGGGGTGTGTAGACTTTTTAATATCCGTTGTAAAATGTAAGTGATAACAGGAACTAACGTCTCTCTCCAACATTCCATACCATTATATGTATCTATAAAAGGTTAAAAAGTGTGACCTGTCCTTCATTTATAAATGAAATATCTGTAATCATTGGCAGTTTGCTGTGGTATAAGCCGGCCTGCACGCTTTAGACGGTGCTGTTATATGAAAATAATCCACTTTGGGGTGGTAGGAGTATTTCAGCTTAGCGTCGGGCTGCATCGCACCCTGTCGAGTATTATTTTACTTTAACAGCACAACCTCAAAATGTTTTATTTCTTACACAACACACACATGCGCGCACACACACACACACACACACACACACACACACACGTACGTGACTATGAATAATAAAGGCTGCATGGCCGTGACGTCTAGCCGGAGGAATCCCCACGTATAGAGGTACCTTCCATTTCATCTTTGCTGATAAAAACAGAAAGGGGTTCATTGTGTTATTTTGAACACTGGAACTCTTACACGAACTTCTCATACTGTATGAATAATTGATTGGTGAATGATTATGTTCATTTTTCACATTGTGCATGTGTTTTTATTCCTCCACATACTTTTCACATTGTATTTGATCACATATACGCTTATATGTTTTTCGATGTGTGTGATTTATTGATTTTTCTTCCATAAATGAATTAAGAGTGTATCTGCATTCACCCAGGCTCAGCTTGTGCATTTCATTGGTCGATGAAATGTTTCCATCTGGGCTTTGGATCATCCCTCCAAACAAATAAATATCCTGTGATAGACAAACAGCGTGCATTTCACCAATCAATACATGGTTTCCATAACCGGGGCAAAGAAAGGCAGACCTTTTACATGATTGGATGCCTTAGATTGTATTGCTGACCTTGTCATGGTGAGCTGTGAAGGTCTGACCAGCGCAGGAGAGCGGCGACTCGCCCTTTACCTCACTTCTCTGCCACGTCAGGGTCGCTAAGAAAGGAGAGAGATTTTCTGCTCAGATTTTCTCCCATTGGCCGTGTGTTGAAAGGATATTCAGTATGACTGTATTGTGAAGAAGAGTTCTGGGATGAGTTTACTGAGAACAGGACAGTTTATTGTTTATGACTACAGCAGCAGTATCTTATGTCGAGCATAAGAACCCATTGGCCAGGACTAGCTCGTTAAAAGTTCTCTTCTTATTATTATTATTACATTATTATTAACATTTTGCAGATTCTGCAAGGGGTATGTACATTTATGAGCACAACTCTATATATTTAAACAATATGAAGGTGAATTTGTTCATCTGTTTTGTAGGCACAGTACTATTTGTTTAGGCAATGAGGATGCACTTTTCAGATAAATGCTGATAAATTAACGCAATTAAGAATTCTTAAAACCAAATACGAGTCTGACACGCCTGCTCTAAGGCATCTATGTGGAGCTTCAAAAGCAGAAGAAGATGAGTCACAAGTACAGAGAGCTCCAGATGAAGAAGCAGACGGTTTATTAGACTGTTTCATATGGGAAAATAAAAATAGCTCCTGGTGCCGGATTCAGCCTTTCGAAACATATCGCGTACTGAATTACCTTCACAAAATAGAGCAATTTACCAATATTCAGGACATGAATGTCTTTGTAGTAGGATCCATCTGCTTCACAGCCCCCAAACAGGAAGATCTGCTCATTGACTACAGCGCACGTGTGGTTATATCTAGAAGAGAAACACTCGTGTCAGAGTTGCATGAATGCAGCAGGAGAGCCTGAAAGCGGGGACTACCCCCCGAGCCAAATCCAGACACAAAAAAGCCTGATGAAAAATAAACGGCTCCGTTTTCAAATGAGGTCGCTGAAGAAAATGATCCCTGCTACCAGTGCACCATGGCAACAGCCTGCACATGCTGTACCAAGCATTCACTCGCATCAAAAAAACAAGTCGCTTGGACTGCATATGCGTGATATCATGATAATGATAATGAGTCTTTATTGGTCACATATACATTACAGCACAGTGAAATTCTTCACTTCATGTACCCCAGCATGCCAGGAAATTGGGGTCAGCTATGATATCTGTATCTGAGGGTTACAACAGCAGCAGCTTGGCAGCGTCTGAGCTTGAGCCGACCTTCCAATCAGTAACCAAGATCTTGGCAGTGCTGGGGCTTGAACCCCCGACCTTCAGTAACCGATCAGTAAGCCAGAACTTGAACCCCGGGGCTTGAACCCCCGACTTTCCGATCAGTAACCCAGAGCACTTGACAGTTCGACTGCTTGAAAGCTGATATGAACATATGAGCAAAATTTGGCTCATATCTTTTTATGAGAATGATCACGAATGCCTTCGGCATACTTTGGAACGACGTTTTGAGCTTTTAAGCTCCGGGATCAGCATAGTTAACATTTTAAAGCTACGCGATGAACCATGCAAAATTTGACTCGTACTAATTATAAACTGAGACTGGGGTGGAGAGAAGGGGTGTTGGGGCTGTAGTAGCTATAAAATGACTAACAAGGTGCCAACGTAAACACCAACAAGCACTCTGGGTCATAATACACATACGTCTCAGTTTTTTTTTTAAACCATGGCTTAAACAATCTATTAAAAATGCACCTGCACATGCACCTTTCTATGTAAAACATACTAAAGGTACCATAAGTGAACGCTTGATAGTGCCACCCCAGTGACAAGGAAAAGTACAGTTTAGTATCCATTTTTAATCAACATTAACCCTAACGTTAAACATTAAGACATTACCTTGCAGATGGTGGAGTCCCGCTTGTTTTGATCGGTGTCCAAATCATTGACACTAAAAGATGTATAATATCGAAGTGTTTAGTCCTTGGTAAAACATATTATTTGAAGAAACCTGTTGGCTTTTCAAAAAGCCGATTCTGCAATTACTCTGTAATTCATATACTACTGTATGGCCTAGAACTAGACCGTACATCTGATCTGAATCCCATCTATCAACATGTTGCTGACCTGTGTTGAACATCATAAGGTCATCTGTAGGCGTTCCATCCAGAATTCCTCCATAGACATAGATGTTATCCCCTAAGGCTGCTGAGCTGTGTCTGAGAGTCTTCAGCGCCACGCCCACAGTGTCCAGCTTCTCCCATCTCAACGTAACTGAGCGAGTAAATAAACATGTCTGTCTATATCCCAATACTTTAAATCAGACATCAAACCATTCAAAGCTTGCGTTTTCATACCTGTCCAGGACCAACATTGATAATTTGGCGTCCAGTTTCATCTCCATCTCCAGTAATAAAAGACTCCATCATGGAAACTGCTGTGTTCATTTTGCCATTTAAAAAAAAACAACTTTTATTCTGTTTCATGTCATTACGTTTTTTTTGAAGCACAGGAGAATTATCTGGCTGTGCTGGGCGCGTACTGATTATAGACGGAGGTGGGGGCGGAGTGAAGGGGTGTCGGGAGCGTATCTATATACTGTATCTATACACAAGGGGCCTACGTAAACACAGACAAGCACTCTGGCCCATAATGCAATTTTCCAAATGGGTTTTCTCAGCCACATAATACACTTGTGCTGAGACCATGTCCTATATCCCAATATCCCAATATGTTCATGCACTTTAAATCAATCATTCGATTACTGTTATGCCTTTCCCCAAGGATGTAATATCTCTTGTACCGCAGCTGCCGATGATTACAATTGTTAATTTAGTAATGAATGACGCCTCACAATTTTTAATCAGTCCCTCGATGTTGTATGATACCGTTCTTCTCTTTTACCGAAATAAAACCCAAAACACTTACACCATCGGCGCTGTTCTTTGTGGAGACTGAGGTGACGATATGTCCGAAGAAATGAAAAAAATATTTATTACACACCTTCTAAACAGGGTTCTTTAAGAGGTAAAAAAAAACGTTTTAAAAGATGATGCTTTAAAAGAATCGTGTGTTTCGTTTAAACTATGAACAAGTTTTTCAGAAAATGGCTCGCTGGCGAGGATACTTACACACGACACAGAACCAGCGCTAAATACGTGAGATGTTGTCTATGGTTTGACATCGCCCTGTTCCCCCTGGCTGACAGTTCTGTACGACGTGTGATCTTTGGTAACACTGTTTGATCTGAAGGTGTGATCTTTCCTGGCAGTTGTCTGTCTGTGTGAGACAGAGACATGTGTTTCCTGGAGGTTTGCAGGCCTGAATGCTTACAAATGTGTTTATGTTAATGAATTAAGGGAGAGTCGTACGTCTCAGTGTTTAAATAATGGTTAAGACGTTGTAATTAAAACACACGAGTCATGAGACACTTGTTTGTCCTGAGCAGTTAAACTGCCCACTGTTCTTCAGAACATTCCTCCAGGTCCTGCACGTTCTTTACTTTTCCAGCACCTTCTGCCTATTTGAGCCCTTTCCAGCAGCGGTTATATGACGTTCAGATCCGTCTTTTCACACCGAGGACGGCTGAGGGACTCGTACACGACTATCACACAAGGTGCAAACACTCACTGATGCTCAATGCAACACGATACATTAAGAGCCAGGGTCAGGAACCACTGATTTATTCGGTACAGTAAGCCTCACAAATTAAGAACCACTGCAAGCTGATGCATCATGGATAAAACTACTACTACTACTACTACTACTACTACTAATAATAATAATACAAAAAAACCCTTTATTGCAACTTAATTTTGTTTCCTTTTCATGAAAACAAAACATAGTTGCTTCATTGCTTACCAACGTCAAAGCAGTAGACACCAGGAAGACATTCTTTTGATTCAGGATCGCAGGAGCCTCCAAATAAGTACAGTTTCCCTTTGACAACACTGTAAAGAAGAGCCCGTTTGAATCCTAACACAGTCTCATGAAAATAAGACCATTGGATTGTTTCTATCGTCAGGTTACTTTATTTGTTTAGTTTTTTTGGTTACCAAAGTGTGTGGCCTTCTCTTGCAGTCGGTACAACTCCATTCTGAGGCATCATCTCCCAAGTTATACAGGAGGGGGTAACTTACACACACACAAAAAGAGACGTTTTAAATAATTAAACTAAATGTACTGTTATGTCCCACCAAATCCACAAGACAGCTCTGAATGTATTAATAAGCAATTACAATTATAAAAGTATTTATTTTCTCCACAAGTGCTTACCTGTAATCATGTAAAAATCATTTAAATATTCAGGCTGCGCTTCCTAAAGAGAATAAAATGAGACATGACATCTCACCAAGGTTGTTATAAATGCTGGATGTCATTTAAAGCATCTATTCTTCTTATCATTCAGGCTGCTGATGTTACACACCTTGGAGTTCATGTTTGAGGCGCCTCCATGCAAGAAAGCGATATTTCCTGCCACGGCAACCGCATGACCAGCTCTGAAAGCAAACCAGCATATAGTCCAATACGTTCAACTCTATTTCTTTTTTATTTAAAGTTGCGTTAGGATTATCAAGATCAAAGACAAGAGCACCTCACCTAGGGCTGGGTGGCATTCCTCCAGTCTCCTTTACAACCCAGTGTCCACTTGCGAGGGCCATTTCAGGCACTAAAGGAATTCTGTTGTGCAAAAAATTGCTAGGTCTGATTTGAAAACGTATAGACAGTAGAAGACAAGTCGAACATACATGCATGCCCCCCCAAGTCCCGGTGGCTCGTAGGAATACATTCATCCAGCTGTAAGATGAGGAAACCCGTCGCCTAGCGATGGAAGTAAACAAGCTTCTCTGCTCATCACGCAAGCAGGTGCTCACTGAGACGATTATTTGATATGTATGTCTACACAACAACCATCCAGTGTGATGAACTCTCCCTGAAGAATGCTAAACCACTAATACGCACCTCGGTCATTATTCCTAAACTAGAAGGATAAAGTTTATGAACAAACTTTGACATGGCCTGACATGTTAAATGTTAAAACGTCACGGGTAAATGATACAACGTTAAAACTATTAAATACATTATAAATGTTAAAACATTAGGTTTAAAGGTTAAAACTATTATTATAGGTTATTGCTAGGTGACTGCTATGCCAATTTGTGGTTGCTGTGCTGCTGTGAATTTTGCTACAGTATCCCAGTTACAAGGGTGTTACTAGGCGGTTTCTGTGTGATATTATGTGAATGCTAGGGTGATGCTAGCTGGTTGCGAGGGGATGCCATGTGGTTGCTAAAGTGTTGCCGTGGGATTTGCGATGGTATCCCAGCTAGCTGCTAGGGTGTTGCTTGATGGTTACTAGGGTGTTTTTAGGCAGTTATTACTGGTGGTTGTTTAAGTGTTGCCAAGTAGTTGCTGTGGTGTTCCAGGTTGTTTCTAGAGTGATGCTTGGTGGTTGCTATGGTACTATAGGTAGTTGCTATGGGTGTTTCTAGGCAGCTGGTGATTGGTAGGATGCTGCTACATGGTTTCTATGGTATTATAGGTGGTTGTGAACGGTGTTTCTTGGCAGCTGGTGGTTGGTAGAATGTAAAACGGTTTCCCAGTCTAACACTAACATAAAAATGTCTAAAACAAACAAACAAACAAAATTTGATTCTTGTATTCTGACATTTTATCTGGGGTAACAAATTAAATAAATAAAAAAACAGCAATAAAATAAAACTATGACAAATTATCATCTTACTTCAGTGGGGCTCAAATTCTCTGAAATGACATGTCAGGGTGTGGTCATCAATGACTTTTGCTGGGAGTTTAACTCTATAAGTAATTGCTATCAGGGGCGTGGCCATGTCTATCCAGTGTGATGCTAACTGCAGTGCTTTAACATTGTGTTTTCCTTCTGTTAAGCAAATTACCATTAGTACCATCTAGAGATGTGTCCAAGTTTGCAGATAAAGGATGGAAAAAGAAGGGGGTGGGGGTCAAGGCAAGGGCGCACTAAGAGGTACCACCATATTAATCATCTAATAGTATATAATACTGAAGGAATTTGTTAAAAATGCTACAATTGTTCACTGATTCTGAAAAAAAGTAATTCTGTGTCAGTGTGCCATATTTAAAATGGCACAAACATGCTTTTTTTCTTTCTATCAGCAGAAACTTGTCTGCAAAGCTACTGCTTGCCTTTAGAAAAAAAAATTCTAAATTTAAAAAATAATGTATATATATATATATATATATATATATATACACACACACACACACACACATATACATATATACACATACATATATATATATATATATATATATATATATATACATATATACACACATATATACATATATACACACATACATATATATATATATATATATATACACATACATACATTATATATATATATATATACACACACACACACACACATATACATATATACACATACATATATATATATATATACATATATACACACATATATACATATATACACACATACATACATATATATATATATATATATATATATATATATATATATATATATATATATACACACATACATACATTATATATATATATACACACACACACACACACACACACACACATGCCTTTCCAAATCATGTCCAGTCAACTGAATTTACCAAAGGTGGACTCCAATCAAGTTGTATAAATATCTCAAGGATGATCAGTGGAAACAGGACGCACCTGAGCTCAATTTTGAGTGTCATGGCAAAGGCTGTGAATACTTATGTACATGTGCTTTTCTTGTTTTGTTATTTTTAATAAATTTGCAAAGATTTCAAACAAAATTCTTTCACGCTGTCATTATGGGGTATTGTTTGTAGAATTTTGAGGAAAATAATGAATTGAATCCATTTTGGAATAAGGCTGTAACATAACAAAATGTGGAAAAAGTGAAGCGCTGTGAATACTTTCTGGGTGCACTGTATATTTTATATATATATATATATACACACACACACACACGTTATATATATGTATACACACACACACACACACACACACACACACACACATATATATATATATATATATATATACACACATATATATATACACATATATATATATATGAATGACATAAAATTGTTCTTATAACACAAAAAGTGAGCTGGGGTAGTGGGGTGGCAGAAATGATTTTAAGGGTGACTGCTGCCACCCTGGGTCACCCACGTGACTACACCCCTACTGTTGTCATGCAGTATGTCGTCATAATATAAGCAGAATATGGGATGTTTGGACCTGAAGAAAAAAACCGGATGAGTAACTGGGCGGGGTTTCGAGTGCGAACTGAACTCAGATCAGTCCACACGGCTGTCCGTGTACAAGTGTTTCTTTTTCACAAGCCTCTTACTGATCTAGGAGCAGCTGTAGTGTTTAAAATGGCCGCACAGTGGAGCTGTGCCCAATAATAATAATAATCCTCTCTACAGGGGAAAAACCGGGATTAAAATAAACTGTACTTCCGCTGCTGAGCTAACATTCCTGCAACCAGCTCCATTTTACAGCTGAACTGAAACGGACACTGTACATTTTTACAGAAGAGCCTAAAGAGGCTAAACACGGAGGAATCCTGGAAGGAGCCGGAGGAGAGAAGATATGCACCCAACATGGCTTTTATGTCTCTCAAATAAAATGTGAGGAGATGGCCCAAACTGGGAAAGAACCGAGGCAGACTAACCGTGTCGTGTTGGTCAAGAGAATAATAATGAACGATGACAGCAACCCGGTAAGCATATATAACCATTTTTATGAACCCTGCAAGGCTATTTTCCGAATGTTAGTTAATGACCAGCACATACATTGTAATTCGTGTGGTAACTGTTTAGCCTGATAGCTAGCTAGTTCCATTATCAGTTTGTTTAGGTGGCGCGTTAGCTCTTCCTACCTGTTTTCCGACAAACTCCGCCTCCTTGACTAAGAAGCACCTGCAGAACGCTGACAAATCTGTACTGTCCAATCAGAGGTGCGATACATATGACACACTAGCCAATCACAGTAGAGGAGGCGGGAGTTGTCGGAATACGGGGGCTGATGTCTTTCCGCCAGCCTAACTAGCGGAAGAGCTAGCTAACCTGTAGTTATATTAAAAACCTAATTGATGAAGTAACCCTTTCCAGCTTCAAAACATAGCTAACCAGTTGTAATTTGTTTTTAAATAAAATGAATTATTACCAAATAACTAGCCTGTAGGCTGTTTTATTAGCTCTGTACTGTCACCGTTTTGGACATTAGGCCAAAATGTAAGCACAACATTGTTCACATATGGTCTAATATGTCGCGTTATTACAAAAAAAAAGTCATTATTTTAATGCGTTTGATAAAATATGATATTATATTAGACAGTTTGTTTTGCTGCCCACGCGCATTATTACTGGCAATAATAGGGTTACGTAACACGTACAGCGACGCTCGATTCATGAACGACTCGTTTTATGGAACCGACTCTTTCTAATGAATCAGTTGAACCGATACCTAATTTATTCGGATGTAATTCTAATAATCTTTCTAACCTCATACAGTCGTGGTGGTGTTGGTGGTGTTTTTTTGTTTGTTTTAAAAAAAAAAAAGTTTTCATCCAGGTGAGCTCATGTTCCACACATTATTTACCGCCAGATAATAATCATTTTTGTCTTTGGTAATGAGTCGAATAGCTAGGGCTTTATGAAAACCTTACATTTTTTTTCTCGATAATTTCCTAAACCACCTTGTTAGTTCATAACACCTTATCAGAGTTTTTTTGTGAATATGAAAACTGAAATACAGTATCCAAGCAAACGACAGGTGGACCAAAGTAGATTGAATTAAGATAAAAATTAATCTGGTGACATAATTATAATTTTGCATCTTAGTAGTAATGTTTCACATGGACTAAACCACCTACTACCATGCTAAATAATATGACCCCAATACAGGTACTAGTAGTGTATTAAACTAGAGGTAGACCGATACTGGATTGTACCAGTACCGATAACTAAGTCGTGCGGTACCTGCTGATACCTGATTAATCAACGATCGAGAGGTTTTTACAATTGATACTGAAGTCAACACAACACTCGAAGGAAAATATCACTGAACTTTATTACAAAAGTAAACAGTACTGACTGTATCATGAAAATGTACTTTTAAAAATAAAATAAATAATAGAGATGCACCGATACTAAATTTCTCAGCCAATACTGATAACCGATAGTTCTGCGTTTTATCCCTTCTTTTAAATGAATAATAATTAATTCCACAATTCTGAAAGAAACTCAAATATAAACTTTATTCTCTCCATTTCAGCAAGTTGTTTGACAGTAACTGGTCTCATAAACACAACACACATTACTCTAATTAACATTAACACATGAACTCAATTCTGAAGATTAAAGTAAGATTATTAACTTATTGAATGTTATTCATTCATATTAACATTGACTGAATTCTAAAAAACCTCCTGTTAGGCTCACACCAAACTGATAATATATAGGCCTAATACAAACCTTTTTTTGATGATATTAACTCATGTTAACATTAACTACATATGAAATATACTACTCTACAAATATTTTTCTGTGCAATATATAGCAATATATACCTTTTTACAATTCATCTTCATTTAAATCTTTAAACAGTGCACTGGGGGAACGCGACTCGTTAAACTGCTGCTACTTCCGGTGTAAAATTTTTGGCGGTGCAGAGCTTACAGAGATTACAAACTGCAGTTTTGTCATCATTCCACACAAGAGACATCTTTACAAAATCGATGTGTTTTCCCGCCCTCTTTTTATTGACAGGATATAATTGGCCCTGATCATCGGATGTTTTTAAACTATCGGCCAATAGCTGATGGCGGGAAAAATAGCCTTTGTCATCCGATACCGATTATCGGCTGATACGTCGGTGCATCTCTAATAAATATATAAATATTAATATCTATTAATAAATATTGAAGTAAACAAAAAATATACATCCAAACTGAACCAAAAAGTAACACTCCAAATAAACTTCGAGACATCCAAAATGAAACAAAAAACCACTTCAAATAACACAACAAAATCGATCAGTGATAGTTTTTATTTCACCTCTAGAGGCCGCTGTTGTGCTGTAGAATGACAGCGAACCCTCCTCACCTGCAAACGGGTAAACCTATCGGTGTGGATTTTTGCTGATAACCGATAGTTCGACCTCTATCATAAACCGTTTAGTATGTTCATGTGGTCCTACATGTTATTTGCAAATTTTCTACTACCGGTTAATAAATGTACAATTTTACACCATTAACCAAAGTAGTGGTTTTTCCTGGCTAATCAGGACTGTTGTAGCTGTTTGTATAGTGCTGGAAAGGTCATATATTCATCATTTGTTTTCATCTTTTTTTTTCTTTTTTTTACCCCAGATGCAGCAAGGAATCGGGAAACCGAGTGTGTCCCATGCGGTGGTGGTCATCTTCCTCGAGTTTTTTGCCTGGGGGCTGCTCACCACACCGATGCTTACCGTAAGTCTCCGTCTCTCTCTTTCCCTCTCTCTCTTTCCCTTTTTTTTCCTCCACAAACTGTCTTCCATCTCAGCTCACGCTTCTTCACTATGCGTTACTGATAAGCGCCTGTTTCTCTTTAGGTTCTTCATGAAACGTTCCCACAGCACACGTTCCTGATGAACGGCCTCATTCAGGGAGTGAAGGTGAGTCTGAAGCGTGTGAATTATTTTCGGCGACTCCCTCTGGACTCGCTCTGTTGGCTTACAGTGTGATTTGTGTCACCAGGGCTTGCTGTCTTTCATGAGCGCTCCGTTAATCGGCGCCTTATCAGATGTCTGGGGCAGGAGATCTTTTCTGTTGGTGACAGTGTTTTTCACCTGCGCGCCCATCCCCCTGATGAGACTCAGCCCCTGGTATGTCTGTCTCTTGCGCTCTCTCTCTCTCTCTCTCTCTCTCTCTCTTTCTGTCCATCCTCGATTTCCTTTCTTTCCTCTTTTTATCTCCCCCTTATTTCCTAATTGCTTCTAGACTGAATGCTTCATTCAGGCTTAGGATAAATTCAGGCCTCTACAAGATACGTTTTCATTTTATTCATAATTATGGCCAAATCCAATCTAAGCATCTGCTAGTCTTTGGATTTTGACCTCCAGTCACAAGTAATTTTGCTCGAATTTTAATCACCATCATAATCTTTGGCTTAAATATAATGGAGTTGGGTGTTGGAGAGCTAAAGCCTCATAAGCTCCACCCACAGGCAATGGATTGTCTGATATCTTTTGTACATATTTCTGGCTACAAGCTTCAGAATACTGCTACAGAAGACTGCAGTCTGATTGGCTCCCTGCATTTCAGTGTATTTCTAGCGACTGTATCTACGTAGCACGTTGTGTAAGCAGTTAGTGGCGAGCCACCCAGCACTATCGTGTGACTGGAATCGGAAACGTCTGTGGTTGGTCAATTGATTTGTCAGTCAAATTGGCTTGTGGCTCGTGAGACAAATCTAAAACTAATTGTCTGACGCGTTTGTAATTTTTCCTTTATAGTGCAGTATCACAGTTTCATTCCTAAATTAGTGGAATAATTCTGCTGAAAATGTGACAGTAATACTGAGCAAAATAATCACAATGATCATTATAGGCTTTATCCTGAAGACTATCATTTCTGAGCTTCCCGTACCCAGTGTTTTTAGTAGATCATACAGTATTAGTACAGTTCTAACCATCCTGTACTTTTTACAATAAAACTTAATACGCAATTTAAATAAAATACTACAGTAATTCTTTTTGCCCTCCTGAGTTATTATTATTGGTCGACCAATAGTGGCTTTTACCGATAGCGATAACTAAGTCGGGCGGTACCTGCCAATAACCGATTAATGGACCGGTAGTTTTTAAAATTGATACCGAATGAAAACACAACACTCAAAATGAACTTTATTACAAAAATAAACAGTAATGACTGTACCATGAAATATACTGTATGTTTTTAAATGCACTAAATATATATTAACTATTAATAAATATTAAAGTAAATAAAAGATATACATCCAAACTGAAGCAAAAAGTAACACTCCAAATAACTAATAAAAATAGAGACATCCAAAATGAATTTAAAAAAAAAACAGAACAAAATTGGTCAGTGATAGTTTTTTTATTTCGCCTCTAGAGGCCGCTGTGGTACTGTATAGTGACAGCGGACCCTTCTCAGCCACTCATGCAACGGACACAACCGGGAAAAACCGTTTGGAATTTCCCCCATTCCTCTATTATGCATT
This sequence comes from Ictalurus furcatus, assembly GCF_023375685.1. Classification (NCBI taxonomy): domain Eukaryota; kingdom Metazoa; phylum Chordata; class Actinopteri; order Siluriformes; family Ictaluridae; genus Ictalurus; species Ictalurus furcatus. The sequence goes on from NC_071270.1 coordinate 316,334, forward strand.
TCTTCAGCTGCGCAACTGTACGGGGCCTTTGTTACGTTATTTTGCGCTTCATAATGGTCAGGACTGCAGGCAGGCCATGCTCGCAGCTGCACTCTCTGCTTATGCAACCATGTGCTTGTAATCTGGGCAGAATGTGGTCTGGCATTGTGCTGCTCTGAATGGCAGAATATGTTGCTCCAAAATGTGTACATATCTTTCTGCGTTACTGATGCCCTTACAGATGTGCAGGTTACCCATACCATGGGCACCGACACTCCCCCATACCATGGGCACCGACACTCCCCCATACCATGGGCACCGACACTCCCCCATACCATGGGCACCGACACACCCCCATACCATGACAGACGCTGGCTTTTGGACCTGACGCTGATAACAGCTTGGATGGTCCTTTTCCTCTTTGGCCCGGAGAACATGACGGCTGTTTTGTCCAGAAACTATTTGAAATGTCAACTCGTCGGACCACAAAACCCGATTCTACTGTACTACTGTTCATCTCAGACGAGACCGAGACCAGAGAAGTGTGCGGAGCTTCTGGACAGTGTTGATGTGTGGCTTCTGCTTTGTATGCAAAGCCATACAAATCCATTACAGGTTCATGAGGGTTTTTAAGACAGTGACGTCTGAGGGATCGGAGATCACACGCATTCAGAAGCGGTTTTCCGCCTCGCCCTTTACACACCGAGATTCGACCGGATTCCTTGAATCTTTAATTATATCGTGCACTGTAGAAGGTGAAACGCCCAAAATCCTACCCATTTGTCTTTGGGGAATGTTCTTCTCAAGGTGTTGGATTATTCTCTGACACATCTGTTGACAGATCGGCGAGCCTCGACCCGTCCTTGCTCTTGAAGGACTCTTTCTTTTGGAAAAGAAAGAAGAACTTTTTTTTTTGGAGGCTCCTTATATACTATGATTAGACGATCGCCTCACCTGTTTCACATCACCTTCTTATTTCAACTTCTCACATCGCTATTAGTCTTAAACTGCCCCGCCCGAAAGTTTTTTGGAAAGTGTTGCATGCATCAATTTCAAAATAAACGTTTACCTTGATTAGGTAAAACATCATATACCTTGTCTTTATATGTTTTTTAAAACAGCTCAAAGTACATTTACACATCACTCCTCTTTGTTTTTATTAGCATTTTCCATACTGTCCCAACTGTCAGAATTGAAGCTGTAAATATATCTTATTATTATTATTATTATTTTAATATTAGCTCTTAATTTTATTTTGGTTTCTTGGTTATTCTTGCACTGTTTATGTCCTCAGTACATATGTATTTATATATTTCAGTAAGTCAGAGTTAGGTTATTGGATATGAACGATGGTTCCTTGCTTTGACTTTTCAGGTGGTACTTTGCGATGATCTCCGTGTCCGGGGCTTTCTCAGTCACCTTCTCGGTCATCTTCGCGTATGTAGCAGACGTTACGGAGGAGCGGGAGAGGAGCACTGCATATGGACTCGTAAGCAATCGACTCAAGCTCCACGTTTTCATGTTTAATACGATACCAATAGTAGAGCTCTGGGTGTCAGCTGGTACCTGATCCTGACATTTACCTGATACCGACACCGTTTATCAAAGCATATTAATATGATCATATGAATTTGTAAATATAGCGTATTTAATAAGGCCATACCTAGCCTGTAATTCTCCCGTGCTCTTGTTCTAGGTGTCTGCCACGTTTGCAGCGAGTTTGGTGACGAGCCCTGCGATCGGTGCTTACCTCTCAGCGACCTACGGGGATAATCTGGTGGTCCTGGTGGCTACGCTCATCGCCCTGGCGGATATCTGCTTCATCCTGCTGGCCGTCCCCGAGTCGCTGCCCGATAAGATGAGACTGAATACCTGGGGAGCGCCGATCTCCTGGGAGCAGGCGGATCCGTTCGCTGTAAATCCGAGCTAAACTCCTTCACTAGCATGCGATTAAGCACAAACAACACCATCACGTAGGATGCGTACGCCATGTAAACGAACAACTAGTTTGAACATTCTACATTACGTACAGTCATGGCCATAACTATCGGGACAGTTATCGTTATTTTAGCTGTCTGCAACAGTACATTGGAGTTGAAATTAAATAACATCTAAGAGCAGACTTTCAGCTGAACCATCACTAAGGCTAAAATGAGTTGCTCCTGTGATGAGAGCAGCAGCCAAGGGCGAATGCTCGTTTTTGACGGAGTTTTATGATCTTGTAGTCAATAGAGCTGAGTAGTCCAAAAAACACACCGAGATTGTGGCAGCCGTTATGACTCGCATATGATCAATATTTGCAGATTAGCTTGCGCAATAACTTCAGCTTTATTGCTAATGGACTGGCAGCCTCTTAAATGGCCTCTATCTGTTGCAAATTTTAATTGGCTCGCTGCAACACGGCGCACGTCAGTGCCATTTGCTTCGCGGTTTCACCGACAGATACTGGATACGCTTGAGTGCCGTTTAATGATTTGTACTTTTGTCGTGCAGTCTCTGAGGAAAGTGGGGAAGGACACGACTGTGCTTCTCATCTGCATCACGGTGTTTCTGTCGTACTTACCCGAGGCAGGCCAGTACTCCAGCTTCTTCCTGTACTTACGACAGGTGAGTGTCGATACTTGTTAGCTGGTCACTAACATTGGGGGGGCGGTGGGGTTTCTTTGTTTTCAAACAAATAAAATAAACGTACAGGTCTAATCAAGGCATTTGCTCGTTTCACATTCCGACATGCGTGTGTTAGAGTAGCATCACTACGTTTTTGAAATGAGTAATACTCAGGAATAGGAAATGTTTCTGCTGTACATGGAGTGGAACCAGAGGTCGTCTTTTGCTTTGTCTTCTAGCCCAGCCAGTTCAAGCTGCACAGGGCTTTTCCAAATCTCTGGTAGCCCTTTGGGCAGGCACTCTTCAGATCTCGATAGCCTGAAATGAACTTTACTAGCCCATCAAACCTCTTCGAATGAATATTACCAATTACGAATATCATCTTCAATAATATTATTATTATTATTAATAATAGTAATAAAAAAAAGAAGAATAATAATACCAGAGTTTTTTGAGGCAAGTAAATGGTGCTGTAATTATTTTATGCTGTCTATATAGCAGAATGTATGATGGTGTGTGTTGGATGAAAACATTGATTTTCAGCAGCGGTATAGATTTTCAGCTGGAATCGGATCTAGGCTTGTAAACCAATGTGCCCATATCAGAGACTGCTGGAGGGATTAATTTTCCAATTGAAATAGGTTTTTCTTTGCACACTGAGTATCTTATGGGAAAACCGTGGGCCGTTATTTGTCAAAAGGAGCTCGTTTTGGTTTTGATATTCCCTGCGAGCACTGATACAGCTGTGTCTCTCCATTTCTCTGTTTCTTTCTCTCACAGGTCATTAACTTCTCACCCACTACAATCGCCGTGTTCATCGGAGTGGTGGGGATCCTCTCCATCGTGGCCCAGGTACTTAATTGAGGAGAATTCTGTATGTGTGTGTGTGTGTGTGTGTGTGAAGGATTTTGTGCAGCCTCATTGCTGAGAAAAGTCACTCTTTTAATAAGCTGCAGTGGTAATTGAATTGAGTTCACTGATTGTCTAATATTGCACAAGGTAAACTTCGACTCAGCGAGAGAGATTGGAGTGTCAGAGTTATGAGTCATGGCGCAGGGACGGAAATCTGTTTGGATACGACGGTTCGGGAACACCGTACTATTCGAAGAACGCCTTTTAGTCATTCGAGCGCCGCCGAAGCGTGGCTGTAAACGAAGCGACAGCGACACCGGCCATGAAACAAACTGACAGAGCGGTATTAAAATCGTGCCGATAAACGCATGCACACGCATCCACTTTCCTGCGACGGTTTTCGGGTTGCCGAGCTGCGCAGCGGAACGCGTTAATGCTAAAGCACATCATCTTACATCGCTAGGCTTTAAAAAATTTTCCCTTGGCTTGGCGCAGAATAAAACAGAACCTGCGGAGCAAATGCCGATTTTTATTAGACGTCCGTGTTTCTGAAGCCTTACACAAAGTGTCGCTGAGTTATAGCCTTTTTTTATTCCCTTCTCAAACTACACTGCCTTGCATAAGTATTCACCCCTTTTTGAAGATTTCTACACTGTTGTAGTGTTACAACCTGGAACTGGGAAAAAAAAACAACCCTTAATTGGCATTACAATGTTTTATAAATATTGTAAATGTATATACGATTGATAATTTTACAGAATTCTGTCGAGTGCATTCAACTAGTTACAGTTGCAATCAAAACTGCAAATCAGGTTTATTCAGAATTACAGACTTTCAGCTTTTTGCAATGAACAAGTCAGTGAATATTACTGAACTGGAGGCTATTGCTCATGAGGAACGGGAGAAGATTCCTCAGGAACGCTGCAGAAGCTCTGCGTCTCGTTCGCAGCAGGTCATAACAGCAATAAGTACTAAAGCACTAAACATGCTCGCCATGAAGGGGGTGAATAATTTTGATTGCAACTGTATGTGACTAATGAAGGGGTTGCACAGTAACGGGGTACTATTATGCAAACACAACAGTAATGTTAGTTATTTATACATAATTGTGCATGATGTATTGTTTTTTATGGCTATTTGGTGTAGATTCATGACATAAAATGCCCATCGAGTCCATTTCGGTTCCAGGTTGTTACCACTACAAAGTGTGGAAAACTTCGGGGGGGGGGATATTTATGCACAGCACCGTGTTGACACGTATTAGCCTCTTTGATGCACGGTAAATCCGAACGTACGTTAACTTAAGAAGGACTCCACGGTTCTAAATCTGCAACCTTCGTCTAAGTAATGGATAAATAACGGTTTTGACTCGTATCTCCAGAGAGGACGTTAACACAGAGCTCAGCGTCTATGAGCTTTCATGATGCACTAAACTGTCGCTTGTGCTTGACCTCTTGACAGACGCTTTTTCTCACGCTGCTAATGAGAACCATTGGGAACAAGAACACGGTTCTGCTGGGCCTCGGATTCCAGATCCTCCAGCTGGCGTGGTATGGCTTTGGATCTGAACCATGGTGAGTCACACACACTGTCCATCGGTTTGAGGCTCCCTTAAATGAGAAGACGTGACCGGGATTAAATAAAGTTTGTCATTTGGCTGATACGATTATCCTCGATGTTATCTCCACTAACACACAGAATCTTTCTGTCACATGCCTTGTAGCCTCCGACATTTTCATTTACTTTGTTTACCGAGTGTGATTTTACATGCATGATTATAATCCAGTTCTTGTCTAATTTTAGCAGGTACTACATTCATACGTTAACATGAACAGTATCTTAGCTCTTGTGTAGAAGTGAAGCTGAAACTCAACATGACGTGCATTTGGGGTAAAACATGAATCACGACCGGAGTCACGATGCTGTGTAAACACTTCACTCCTGCGATTGTACTATTACCATTTCTCTGTAAGGCTGGAAACATATCACCGCGTGTATTCCGTGCTCGGAGTAAAGGTTACGTATTTGGAGCGTGAAGGGCGACGCTCTTTCTGTGCCTGACTTCTTTTTTTGCGTGTAACCGTATAGGATGATGTGGGCAGCCGGCGCCGTGGCAGCCATGTCCAGCATCACCTTTCCTGCAGTGAGTGCGCTCGTATCTCGCAGCGCTGATCCAGATCAACAAGGTGAGTCCACACTCATTAACAAAACCAAACAGGCTAGCATATTTTATATTGCATTACAGCTTTGAATGGAATAAAAAGGGGGAGGCTGAGGAACAGAACAGTTCAGGTCATAAGTTTATATACATTTTGTTTTTTCTTTAGTTACATTTACATTTATTCATTTAGCGGATGCTTTTATCCAAAGCGACTTACAAATGAGAAACTACAAGCAAAGCGATCTATCAAGCAGAGAACAATACAAGTAGTGCTACTGTACAAGATCCGTTAATTGAGTTCCAGAAGAAGCAAAGTGCAGAGTAGAGGTGTAAGTGCAAAAATATTTTATTTATTTATTTATTTATTTATTTATTTTTATTATGAGTTGGTTAGGTGTTGACGGAAGAGGTGGGTCTTTAGCTGTTTTGTGAAGATGGTGAGAGATTCTGCGGTCCGGATTGAGGTTGGAAGTTCATTCCACCACTGAGGAACAGTTAGCGTGAAGGTTCTTGAAAGGGACCTCGAGCCGCGCTGAGTTGGAACTACTAAACGTCGGTCGCTCATCGATCACAGATTGCGAGAGGGAGCGTAAGCCTTCAGGTGAGAGTTGAGGTAGGGGGCGCTGTTCCAGACAAGGTCTTGTAGGTGACCATCAAGGCCTTGAATTTGATGCGGGCGGCTACAGGAAGCCAGTGGAGGAGATGAAGAGGGGTGTGACATGGGTTCTCTTGGGCTGGTTGAAGACGAGGCGCGCTGCAGCATTCTGAATCATCTGAAGGGGTTTGATGGAGCTGCTGGGAGGCCCGAGAGTAGTGAGTTGCAGTAGTCCAGTTTTGAGATAAGAGCCTGGACTAGTATCTGTGCAGCCTGTTCGGTGAGGTAGGGTCGGATTCTCTTGATGTTGTACAGGATGAACCTACAGGACCGTGCACTTGTAGTTCTGCCCTGGAGAAGCTATTTCACATAACAGATGTTTACATATAGTCCACGAGACACGATAATAACTGAATTTACACAAATGAACCAGTTCAGAAGTTTACATACGCTCGATTATTAACACTGTGTGTCGTTACTTGGACGATCAACGCCTGTGTGTATGTTTCGTGATCGTTGTTCACGAGTCACTTGTTAGTCCTGAGCAGTTAAACTGCCCACTGTTCTTCAGAACATTATTTGCTTTTCCAGCATCTTCTGCATATTTGAGCTCTTTCCAACAGCGACTGTATGATGTTAAGATTCGACTTTTCACACATGACATTTGAGGGACTTGTACACGACTATTAGAAAAGATACAAACATTCGCTGATGCTCAAGAAACGATACATGAAGAGCCAGGGGCGTGTAAACTTCTGAACCGGATGATCGGACTAAATTGTTATTTTGTCGTCTGAGTAAATATTTTATGTAGCCCCTGAAGGGCAATACTAAATGGGGAAAAAAATTAAGATCTTTAAATAAACTAATATCTGTTATGTGAAATAGCTTATATCAGGGCAATACTAAATTTTTATGATCCCATTAACATTTTGCAGGTCCTGCAAGGCGTGTGTAAACTTATGACCTCAACTGTAGCTGCGCCTTGCTTTTGATTTAGGGCTAGTGCAAGGAATGATCACAGGCATCCGAGGGCTGTGTAACGGCCTGGGTCCGGCGCTCTACGGCTTCATCTTCTTCCTCTTCGACGTCGAGCTGAGCGGAATCGCGCCGATCCAGACCGACTACAGCATCCCTCTCCAGGCTCCCAGTAAGGTCAGTGGTTTCCTGCGCTCTCTCAACAGACATTCCATGAAAACTCCGGATTCAGAAAACGTCACGGAAAACATCTCGAAAAGGAGTACACAGATACAAAGTGTAAATTTCAGCTGTCCAGGCACCAAAATTTTGCATTTGCATAAAAATATGGTTAAATGCGTGGCAATGAGCAGTCCGCCGACCAAACACGAGGTCCAGTGTGACGCCCAGTCCTACGTTTTGGTTGCCTGGAAACCTAATAATAAGGAGCAGGGTTTCTTTTTTTTTTCCATTCTCCTTTTCATTCTTCGGTTGTTGAAGCAACTAGTCCTCTGGGCCTAGACACGAAAGCTGCTTGTCCTGGATGTCCGAGCCCAGGACCCCGGGTCCAAATACCATATAGGCCTTTTGTTAAGCTTTAATATTACACATGGACAGCATGTGCAATACTAAAGCTGCATTCTTTGCTTTTCCAGCATCTTCTGCATATTTGAGCCCTTTCCAACAGCGACTATAATTTTGAGATCCGTCTTTTCACACTGAGGACGACTGAGGGACTCGTACAAGACTATTACATAAGGTGCAAACATTCACTGATGCTCGTGAAAGAAGCACGATACAGGATGATCGGTGTAAATTGTTATTATTTTGGCATCTGGGAAACATAAATGTCTTGTGTAGCTTCTGAAGGGCAGAATCCAGCATTTTTATTTCACTTAAGTTATTTAACCCTGATAGAATGTCTTTTTTTGTTGTTTGTGCGTTTGTGTATTTAGATTTACATTGAAATCTGGTCATACGCTCCGTAATATTTCATGGTGTTGGTCGTGCGATTTGAACTCTTTAAAACCTAACCAGCCTCTTGTACTTCAGTCCTAATATTTCAATAAAGCTCGTGATCAACTTGTATAAGGACATGAGTGGGAAGCGTGAAATTGCTAACATTTGCTGGCATGCCCTCCCATGGCTAGCTTTCATACTTTATTAGCCATCCTAGCTCTTTCCATTGTGTCAGGCTGCATAAATGTCAGGCAGCAGCTTGGGTGTAAACGGAGCTGCAAGGTACAATATAAGCTCACTGAGCATTTTTGTAATAAAGCTGGATCGTATTTTCATTTATTTGGAGTTCCCAGTAGTAAGACTACGTCTATTTACAGCATGACAAATAATTAACTTCACTTGAAGCGTTCGTAAAAATTACAAATAAAAACACCCGAAACTGTATACGGTACCACGACAAAGACCAACTGTATGTCCAGACGTGAAATTCTGGAGGGACGTCGGACGGCGTGGCGCGGTGACGTAATGACGTGTGCCGTTAATTGAACTATGTTCTATAACACGGAAAAGATGAAAGGAGTATTCTAAAAGCGATTCATGTAAACACCTTAATCATCCATCCATCCATCCATCTTCTATAGCGCTTATCCTTTTCAGGGTCACGGGGAAACCCGGAGTGTATCCCAGGGAGCATCGGGCACAAGGCGGGGTACACCCTGGACAGGGTGACAGTCCATCACAGGCCCCTTAATCACAATATTATCTTACTCAGAATAAGGTCAATAATTAGATCACTGCTGTCCATGTAAACGTAGTCAATGTCTAATGTTAAAAGTGCTATACAAACAGTCGATTGAAAATATTGGCCCCTTTACTTTATTGTCGGCTATTAAAAAAAAAGATTGCAGGAGAAAGCAGGTGCTGCGTGTCATCTTGACGTCCACGTAAGCCTGTCTCATCATAAACTGCTCTGTTTGTCTCATTTGTTTGCCAGCAGCTGGCGATACCAGGCCCTCCCTTCCTGTTGGGCGCGTGCGCGGTGTTGGCAGCCTTCATCGTGGCGCTGTTCATCCCCGAACAGCCGACAGCGGGTGCCAAGACGTGCCAGGAGCTCAAGAGGAGCAACAGTCTGACAGGAGCACACGCCAACACGCCGCTTCCGGGCAGCGACGAGGACTTCGAGCCTCTTCTGGAGGACAGCACTGTGTGACTGTGTGACCGTCAAAACTTTCCCCTCTCGCCCTCAGAATGAGTGAGCAACGCCCCTGCAAGCCTCCCAGGAGATTTATTTTATTTGTTTTTTTTAGGTTTTCGATTATGTTTTAATATTCACACAGTTCGTGGTTTAAATCTTGAATTTTGAACCAAAGTTTTCCATTGACTTTTTTTTTTTTTTTTGTTTTGAATTAAATTTTTTTTTTAAACTCTATTTTGCTGCAGCAAAAAGGGCTTGGACGTGCTGTAGCTGAAGTGGACTGCGGAAGTGCAGTCGGGCGTGTGACACACTTAGCGCTTTTTTGTTTCTAGATGCAACGTTGAGTCAGGTTTAATGGGCAAAGTGCAGTAACGTGAATCGCTTGAGTTTAGACTTTATAGATCTTAAGTTTAGTGTGTATCGAAACGCTCAGATGGTTTTTCAGTGATTACAGCTCTCTGTATAGGTGTTTATACGTAGATTTATCGTCTTTTGGATTCAGAGCCATGAGATTCAGTGATTGACAGATTGTGAGTGTTTTTGTTAACAAGCCTTAAAGCTACATATCCAGTGAAGTATGACTGTAGGAGTTTATTTATTATTCATCGACGCAGAGTTTGTGCAGCGTGGGACGTCAACTGATGCTTAACTCGATGCGTGTTTTACGTTGACGACGTTATTTTAAGTTAACAGGTTAGAAGGATGGTGCTAACGGAGTTACTGACCGTGACGCAGTTACTGTGAGGCGCAGGTCAGTTCTTTTTACGTTTTTTTAATTATTATTATTATTTTTAATTAATTTATTTTTTGGTAAACATTACTATGCAGGAGTTACAATAATTTACCACCATTTTTATTTCGGTTTATTTGAACTGGTTTAAATGCCATTTTGCTTCAAATATTTTTTTTTTTTAATTTAAAAATTAATTATTTAAAAAAATATTGTTTTTATACTTTTTGCAGTAAAGTCATGGTGGGGTGTGTGTGCGTGTGTGTGCGTGTGTGTGCGTGCGTGCGTGCGTGTGTGTGTGTCCAAAATCTATAAAAATCTGCATGGTGTTCGTTCGGTTCATAAAATGGATTTTGAATTTCCGTGGGATTATTTGGAACAGCATGCAGATTTTTCTTTAAATCTTTCAAGTTTTCCTCCAGAACCTCTCCACGAGCCTGTGGATGTGCACAACACGAGCTTTCTCCTCAGTCTTTTGCACATTTACAAAACAAAATGATTCCATTCAAGTGCATCACCAGCTACCTCTTTTTTCCCCCCCTAAGGTTCTGAAGGTTTAACATTTCCTGCTACAGCCTTACACTCGCTCTCTTTTTCCCCCCAGGATAACGCTCTCAACTCTCTCACTGATTCCACCCCCACGAACAATAACGAATCGTATTTTTTTTACGTGCACTTGTACACGCATTCCATTTGTACACGGATAGAACGAGCTTTAAGAGCATTTGCAGTTAGTAGTGAGCACTATAGACAAATTTATATCCACAGTATGGGTTAAAATGTGATGCCGTTTCAATCTTACAAGGTATTGATTGATATTTCTGGCAGTCCTCTGCTTCCAGGTTTCCGTGTTGATCAGTTAAAGGAGCAATAGTCAATATTTGTCATTTCCTACTGGTCCAAATGATGTAGAAATAATAAAAATAACGGTTTAAGCCATTGTTTAACCCAGTCTCGAAAACCGCGTCCTGGTCCGGGAATGTATGTTCGTATTTTGATCGGTCTCTTGTCAGTCATGTTATAAACCCGCCCCCAACACCTCTTCACAATTCAATTTTGCATGATTTATAGGGTTGTACCTTGACTTTCAAGCAGTTGAAAGCTCTAGTTAGCATGAACCACTGTAAGTCTTGGGGGCGGAGCTTTGTGTACATGAGTGGAAATGAGGGCGGGGATTGAGTAAAAAAAAAAATCATTCAAATCTTATTCAACTCCACCTGTTTAACCGTTAGGCAGATTTTTTTTTCAAGCATCTTACCCTAATGCACATTTAACCCGATCTAAATGTCACATAATGTCCTTAAAATCAAATTTCTTGTTGAATATGCAAAAAAAAAAAAAAAAAAAAAAAAAAGGCAAACCAAATAAAAGTTTAGGTTTACTGCTTAGCATGAGACTCCGACATTAAATGATTACAAAATATTTTACTACATGAATGAAAAAATAACCTGGGCATTTTGTGTTGTTTTATATCTAACGTCTACAAACTGTTTTTGTGCATGAACACAGCAGGCAGCTCTGATGTGGCGCTTTTTCTAATTCCGAATTTTTGCTAAATCACAATGTTTATAATAATACGTTATTTAAAAAAAAAAATACGGATGCTTCCCTTTTATTATACAGTATATAGACTAAAGGCAATGATTTGTACAAGTTTTACCTGTGGTAGCTTAGGTTTTATAGTTAATAAGTGATTCAGTGGCGCCATAGAGCGCAGCCTTTACGCTCAGTTCGCTTTTCACATCACGACAAATCCATTTTGCTGATCTATTTTTTATCTTTATAACCCTGAACGATGGCAGCGACACGCCCCGAGCACTTATGCTGTCGTAAGCGATACACACGTCACCGCTACCACTGCATTTCTTCCTAACGTCTCTGTACACGGCGTATATGACAGGATAAGATGAAACCTGGGGTTTTTGGGAGCAGTAAATGGGAACTAATTGCAGGTGCGAGTGGGGAACTAAAGAAACGGCGGACCACACCCAATCGTTCGGATTTGTCGCTTTACAGATACCTGGTCGTACCTAGTTTTTTTGCCTGGAAAATCTCACTTCAAGCGTCTCTTAGGCGCCGACCGCTGTCGCTGAACTCGCGGCTACACGCCGGACACGTGCATAGACACGTGCATAGAAACAGTGCGATCCGTTGTTTTGTTGCGTGCTGTCGTGCATGCTTAAAGGCGAGCGTACGCGAGGGGGTCACGGAAATTGAGCGCACGAGTAAGTTAAGTTCTGTTTTTCTCGTTATTCAGTCGTTCTTTCCATGGCATCACATTGTATGTAATTTATCCGTTCAGGATTAACAACTGGTACAGCAGATCAACAGTCATATCGCTCACTACTACTTGCAATCTCTCTCTCTCTCTCTCTCTCTCTTTTTGACTTTAAAATTTTATTTACTTATTTATTATCTTATGATCTTTCCATACAGATGCAGGCGAATGAAGTGTCCTGTTTTCTGCATTCCAGTATAGAGGTTTATTTCGTTATAAAATATCATCAGCTACTTACTGTCCATCCGCGTGTCACTACGAGATGACACTGTAAACGAACCGCCCGCGCCCCCCAACCCCATTCCCATTTGAATGTCTATTTCTAGCGTTCCAGCCTCCTCTCCTGTCAAACCAGCTCACAGTCATCGTTACAGCCGACAGCGTTTTGCGAGTCTCTCTTCCTTCGCCTCATGTGTCAGCTGCCGGTGATGAATGTGTCCAAGCATGGGTTCCAGCACCATGCAAGATGGCAGAGCAGGGCTGCGTTCCAGTTCCGGTTTGAACACACCCTCGTTGACTTCCTCTCACAGCGTTTTTTTTCTCTTTGATTTCAAGCTTAATCCAGCTTCTATATTTATATTTGACACCTGCGAGATTGTAAAAACGCGACTGTAGAGTTAGGAAGCAGACGACCAAACAGCAAAAAAAAAAAAGTGGACGAAGCTCTATTAATGAAAGCAATAAAATATTCGATAGATCATAAACTTGCAATTTGAGTCTTATGTTAGCAACAGTCCATGTGCCATAACTATTGACAAGTAATTAGCTACCAAGCTAATCTGACTCTGTACATATTAATAAGGGGACATATTGTAGAACTAGTCAAAGAAATTGCTGGAGTTGGATGCCAATCGAGACCGTATTCAAGAGCTCCCCGTGTGCTACAAGTGGCGACTTGTTAAAGACGAGACGACGAGGGTGTGTTGAAAGTGTTTTTGGAATGTTCAGTAATACATGCGAGTGATCTGAAACCCCTGAGTGTTTCCCCTGAAAAGATTTCATCGACGCGTTGACGTCTTACTATTAAGTAAGTGGCTGTGTCGTGATGGGCATGCGTGTAGGGTCTGTAGTGCACAGCCTGCACCTGTTATTCTGACCGTCTAACATAAAAAATAACCTGACAGTAATACATATATATATATATATATATAAGTATTTTAAGGTTGTAAAATATTGTACATGTACTGAATAGCGTTAACGGAATATATTGTTGCTAGAACTTGCTATATTTTTGGACTCGCATACGAACCGTACGAATTATACGAAACACCAGTCTCTGGAAACGTTCCCAGACGTCTCATTTCACCAGCTCTGGCCTAATCCGGCTTCTACAGAGACCGCAGAGGCGCCCATGCCAGCTGTCTTGAGTATTTGTGTAAAGATCGTTTGCACTTTCTCACCTTTCAGAGAGCGTGCACAAATGTGCCTAACGTGTAAAACCATGTTCAGACCTGAAAAGGAGTGTAAATATTGTGTAATGCTTCGAGTGCTGACCTATACAGCAACTTCTCTATCTATTACGTCATGTCTTGGTGGTATCTGTGGAATAAAACGGAGGTTACGAAAAGCAAAGAACTGTATTCGGTGGTTTGTTTTGCATTGTTGTCCAGTAGGGGGTGCCGTGGTGATGGTTATTTATTTTTGGGACTCCTATCCAAAGCCTCTTATTTATTTATTTAAAAACATTTCTTCTAGACTGAAATGTTTACACGAGTGAACACCAGAGGTCCCGGAAGCAACGCAAGTAACATGTCCATATTTGTTTTCTTAAAGTAGAGATGCCGAAGCATATTATTGGCAGCGAAACTCGCTTTTTTTGACAAATAGGAAGTGTACGTAGCAACGGGATGTAAAACGTCACCTTATGATTTGACAAAAACATGTCTGAAGAGAAATGTACCGAGTATAAAGATTTCTATTTTCACAGGCGTGAGCGAACCTCACGTTTTCAGGTGAAAGAAAAATCAAGAAAAACAACAGAGTAACAACATAAATATTCTTTGCTATACCTCAGAGCCCAGAATAAAGCAGGTGGATGTACTGCTCCGAACGGGCCAGAGGTAAGTGTGTGGTACTCTGGATGCGTGGAAGGAATACACGGCCTACAAGAGCAGCACCAGTACATCCGTGTTCCTGCAACCAGCTCCGGATCCACTAGAACAAAGCAGTTCGCTGTGCCAAACATTTTGAATCGGATCTGTTTTTAACGTTCTCTGGTGGCAGTAGTACAGTGCTCCAGCCTCAGCATGTGATCGTCAGGAGAGCATTAACCCTGACTGCCCTCTGGATGGCAGTGTAGCTGTAACTGTAACGTGTTCCCAGTAGATCTGATGAGGATGCTTCAGGCCATTTATTGCTTCAGAAATCACACTTGCTAAATTGCCCCCCTCGGTGCTCGGCGGAAGAACACTGACCACCCGGACTTTCTCTATAAACTAAACGTGTATCGGCCTGTTGGAGAAAACTTCTGCTCGTATTTCTGTCATCAAACTTGTTTTTAATAGTGCGGAATGATTTATAAGCAACGTGCAGCGTATTAATACGATTCCTATCGTTACGAGTGAAGTCTATTACTATGAAATGAATATGAAATCTGACACGGTTGCCAATATGCATGATTTATTAGCCTGAAGCGTAAATATGGAGCCGGTTATGAATCTGATATCCTCTCATCTGTATTTTGTTAAAGTGTACTGGACAAATGTGCAGTATCATCATGTACAATCATAGCTGCTCCAATCCAATCAATAAATCCAATATAAAGTGGTTGGATGCATTATGTACTGATATCATTGTGATAGTATTATTGTCTCAAATCATCCTAAAATGTCAAACATTTTCCATTTATATTCATCAGTGTTATGAAATCTATATTTTGCTGCTGCATAAGCAAAGCTGTTGGCAATTTTCTTTCTGTGTATTCCATCTTTCATTAGGAGGTAGGGGTCAGAGGTCAGGGTTGTGCATAACACAGTGTATTGTGTAGCCTGGAACTGGGGCCAATCAGTGGCTCTGTGGCTGTGCTGGGATTTGAGCACAATCGTACCAGCGTAGCCTTAAACATCGCACCGCGAATCCTCCTGATACGTTTCCCCTCAGGCTGCATAAATACATACGTAAACACTCCGACCTCCAGGGTTTAATGAGGGGAAAGTACAAAGTTGTAACGGCTGCCTTTTAGTACAAATCATTCAACCAAATGGATACGAACAGATTTATGCGCAAGTCGTTTGCAGCAGCAGAAATGAACACAAAATCAAGCAAAACACGCAATATTCGGAGGAGCTGGCAATTTTTTCTAAATTACAGCAGTTTTTTCCGCAGATTTGCGCCGACATTCAGCCAAAAGCCCTCTGTGATTCACGCATGAGTACAGCTAAACGGTCTCGTTTACCAACAAACATCACCGTGAAAGAACGTGCACAACAATTTCGTGCAATAAACCGCGAAAAACTCAAGCATTTTTGGCCGAAAAAATGAAGCGACTCACTAAAGAAGGCCAACATATGAAGAAAATCTGCGTTACTGAAACTTCTGTAAATCTGTCGGGAAGTTTAAGTACGATTTGGTCTACGAGAACATTTACACTCAGCTTCAGTAAGAGATTCCTAAACGCCGTGACCAATTTTGTGGAAGCAGTCACTGCTAACGTTTTTGGAATTCTTGAAAATGTTGATGAAAATTTGGGGTCAATGGAACAAATCCTTTGCACTTTGGAAGATTTTTCGATGCGTTGATTGATTGGGCGGAGCCATGCTGCTATTGATCATCATATGCAAATATCTTCATCGCTGTGACATCACAACCGTAGTTCATTTCGAATGGCAGGTATAGTAGACCTTTCAGGTCACCCCCAGCATACCCTATATTACTGAAATGAGGGAGAAGTCCGTATAGTTTGCAAAATTATTTACAAATGGAAAATTTGGTAAGTATTGAGCATAAGTATTCACTCCCACTGCTGTGAAACTCCTAAATTAGTTCTGGTACAACCAGCTCCCATCAATATTCACATAATTAAATGAATGGACAAAGAAAATCGTCTTTCAAATCTAACAACTGCCACCCCCCCCTTTCCCCAACGCCCCCCCCCCCCAATTACTAATGTTATTCAGCATGTATTCCACAATGTGTTGCCAATTTATCTGTGTATTCTTATCCTCAGTGGATCTGACTTGTTTGTGACACTGTGCAACTTCCTGCCAGACAAGTAACCCGCTCTGTATCAACGATGTGTGTAATTCCGCCTCACCTCATGAATATTAATGGCTGCAGTTTTGCATGGCCATCTCGGGGAGTGGAAAATGGATTAATGCACGGTGCATGAATAGATTTTTATGCATCAAAGTGTCTCCACTGCAGAGGTCAGATCAATTTGTTATCGTGACACCGGCTGAGAGGGGTGCGGCTTTCGCCGGCACGTTCTTGAGACTTTTCAGACGTCCCATGGTGGACTGGGTTAGCGTCTTCCTATCTGACGATGCAATTAGCACGGCTTTGCTGTGAACGGCATGGGCTCAAAGTTGTCTGCTTTCAGTTAAGACTCTAGTCTGACCCTCTAGTTTAGCTGTGTCCATGTAACGGATTAGCAGAAGCCATGCGGTGCATGCTGATCTACTCTGGAAGGTGCTTTTTTTTTTCCTGTTTCAAACCTGAGAGCTGAAAATGAGTTAGCTGATCACATCTGGAAGCCCCACCTACTTACCTTGGACTCCATGGCTGTTGGTGTCAAAGAAAGTCTTGCTAACGATTGTAATTAAAGCTAGTATGGCCCAGTTCACATTATGCAAATGTAATCATGCTAACCGCTCCTTGTTATATTTCATTCACTCATAGACACGTTGGCACCTCTGGTCGAGCTTTTCCATTAGGAGAGACTTAATTACAGTACGCTGTGCTCATGATTTAAAGGCAGGTCTTTAACGCTGGCTGGGTAGAACTAGTGCATCGGGTCCCTGTTATAACGAAAGCTCCATGCGAGACAACTTTGACAGGGTGCACTTTCTTTCGTGGCATGACATTATTTCTGCAGCAGCTGGAGTGTGTGAAGTCTTGCTGGAAGTGCCTTACTCCTGCATGTGTGACAGACTTGAGCGGCAATACATTGCTCCTCGGAACTGGCTTTCCTATTTTGGAAGGTTTAAGGGCTTAGATGACGGAGGGAATGCAGCAGCTCAGCTCCTGCTCTACATATATCCAGTCCCCGCTGAAAGTATTGCAAATAAGTATTGGGAGAATTCTTTTGTTTTTGCTACAGACATTGAGACACTGAAGACATTTGGGTTTGAGATCAAAAGAGGAATATGAGAAACAATCAGAATTTCAGCTTTCATTTCCTGAGCTTTACATTTAGATGTGTTGAACAACTTGGAACATGGCACCTCTGGTGGCAGACCACCCAATATTCTGGTGAGCAAAAGTAATGGAACAGATAGTCTTAAAGTAAATAACACTTAATATTTGTTGGTTCTTCAGTCTCCTCTTCAGGAGGTGAGGTGCTGATCAGTTGGGTGAAGGTCTGGTGATGGACTTGTCCAGTCTAAAACCTTCCACTTTCCCCCTGATGAAGTCCTGTGTTGAGGTGGAAGTGTGTTTTGGATCGTTGTCTTGCTGCATGATGAAGTTCCTCCTGGGTGATTGGATGCATTTCTCTGTCAATTGGCAGATAAATTGTTTCTGTAAATTTCTGAATTCATTCTGCTGCTACCATCATGAGTTTGTCATCATGAGATTAGTCTTTACAATTTTCCATTTTTGTCATCTCTCTGTAGGGTCTCATAGGTGGATCTTTCTGCTGAGATGCACAGAAAATCCAGATACATTATTCAATTACAGAATTAATTGAATACATTCGTCCAAAGTTCAAATTTCCTCTTTCTTGTGGAACTCGAGGCTGCTGATACAGAGACCTACCGGCAAATGGTGTCATTCTCGTATCGCCCAAAATTTCAGTGTTTTCTCGCAGCACCATTAACATATGACCAGAATTATACTCATCCGGAATTATACTCATCCGGAATCATCCTCATCCGGAATTATACTCATCCCGGACACCAAACATTCCTAGTGGAGGTGTACACGCTGGTGTACAGGTATTCCTAATAAGGGGTGTGTGTTTGTGAGTGATTTTGAAACAACTCTACAACACTAACATTATAACACAAGGAGATTAGATTACGGTCTGTAATTACAGACTACTGTTTAAAATGTAACTTCAAAAGGACCAAAAGAAAAACCATAAAGTAAAAATGTTCCCAGTTAGTGAATCTCTAAATCTGAAATAGAGATTCAGATGCATACCTTGAGTAGTAACTGCATTATTTGGGCTAAAATTGCTGGATTAGGACTAAACCGGCATTCTACCCTCAGTACTAGGACTATTTTTTGTGTGTGCCTGTAATAGAACTCTATAAGGTTAGTTTTTTGAATTGAGTTTAGTAGATTACAGTTTTGACTCTCCTCCTTTCTTTCCTTTGTTCAATTTTTTTTGAATTCCACAGTGCAACAATATCACAAAGGCCTAAGAAAAAAAAATCCAATAAAAAGTTTACAAAATAAAAGTCAAATCTTCAGTTTCTTTCTGGCGGGTGGTAAAAGTAATAATGCTCCACTTATGAATTAATGCCTCGCCCCCCCCCCCCCTTCCTTTTTCTCCAACAGAAAAGAAAAAATCTCCAAAGACTCGGAGGGGAAAACATCCACACGGGGCAAATGCGACGGTAGTGAAAATAGTAATTACCAGAATTTCAGCCCCATGAGACGATGTTCTGAGGGGTTCATATTTGGCAGATACCTGGGGGGGGGGGGGAGGGGTGTCCACAATGGAAATGCTAATCATCAGACTCAAGAGATTGCTACCCAACATCTAATCTGAATTCTGCCTGATACAGTAGTTGATAATGTGTCACAGAAGTAGATTAGATCCAGATCTCTGCTCAGGGTGTGTCACGTCAACAAAACAAAAGCGTTTCCCAAGTTGGGTTAAATAAAGTCTTTCATTTCGTCAAAGATAAACTTGCTGACTGGATAATGCTATGGATGATCACACGGTGGTGGTTTCTACCTACTGATGTGTGTGCAGACTGCTAGATTCTTCATTCCATATGCCTTTGCCAATATTTTGCTCATTATTGGTTTTGGTGGGAAACGCTTGGGGAGCTCATTATGGAGGATCGTTTATGTGGATAAAATATGGATCAGTATGATGACAGTCGAGAGATTAGCAGCGGAAGTTCTCTCTCTCTCTCTCTCTCTCTCTCTCTCCGTTTCTGTGGCATCCTTAGAGATGCTCTGCCTCCGACCGCTGGACATGTCGTCTCTATAATGTAGAAGACGATGAATCGTGTGTTAAGTAGTCCATAAGAGGATCATTATTTACTCAGAGGCACTCGGCTTTTACGATCCCTATGGGATTACCTGCATGTCCAGGTCTTGCTACTAAACACCGTGCCCAAGTTTGTCCTCTGTCTGTCACTTATCTCATGCGACTGTGAGACGGTGAGAAACTTGCCGCTGAACTTGAAATTTACAGGTGGCATTTCTGTACTTGCAAATGTCTCAAGCTTCTCTCCGGCTGGTCTCGCACCTCCTAAAAATCCTCATTCGTTTACAGCGTGTCTGGTTGGCACC
The DNA here is from genome assembly GCF_023375685.1 of Ictalurus furcatus. Classification (NCBI taxonomy): domain Eukaryota; kingdom Metazoa; phylum Chordata; class Actinopteri; order Siluriformes; family Ictaluridae; genus Ictalurus; species Ictalurus furcatus. Next base: position 336,277 of record NC_071270.1, read on the forward strand.
ATTAATGGAGCGCGTTTCTGCGAGGGTTTTATACGAGGCTCTGGGTAATATTGGGTTGATTCTCATCACTTAACGAGGCATTAATGTAAAATGGTGTCTTTGGGACAGAGTGTAAGGGCGCAGTGTTAACTGAGCTCCCCAGGTGACGTGAAATACAGTTGCTTCGCTCACGCTAATTAGAGTCTGGGGAGTTGAGTCTCTGTCTCGCAAACAAAGTGAGCAGAGTAGAGGAACTGAGTGTATTCTTATCAGTAAGATGACTGCAGGAGGTGAACGGAACACTTTGACTGAAGGCGTGTACTGTAAATTAAAGTTGGGTAGTTAGCATGGTGTCATTTACATGATGCTGCATTCATTAAAAACACACACTGATTGGTGTTGCTGGCTTTGACGTCATTTTAATGATTACGGCTCCATTTCCGTATTGACTCCATCTCACTGGAGGTCTGCAGGATGTAGTGGATCCACCCATTACAATGCGACTGTAAAACAAGACTTCCTCGGGCAGGCGGACCGATTAGACTTTATTAATCCCCCAGACGGCTAGACAGACGCATGCATTGCTGCACTGTTCAAAAATAAGGAAAGAATAAGGCACAAGCGTGATGCTGCCTAGAGGACACTGTCCACCAAAAGTCAGAGATGGAATGAGGAGGACATTAATTAGATAAGCCACAGGACGCTCCCGCCACCACGCTTCACTGTGGGAATGGTGTTCTCATGGTGATGAGCTGTCAAACATATTGCATCAGGCCAAAATGTTTTGGTTTCATGGGAACATTTTCCCAGACTTCCAAGCATGATTTCATTTGGCTCTTCCATAACGCCCGGAGTTGTGGAGGGTCCATGCTGTGGTTGTCCCATGAACACCTTCTCCCGTCTGAGCTGTGGATCTTTCTAGATCCCTCACAGTTACCTTTGGAGTCTTGTTAGCTTCTCTTTCCGATTCCCTCTTTACACTTGTTTTTTGGTGGACGTCCTCCTCTAGGCAGAGTCGCGGTCGTGCTAAATTCTTTCCATTCTTTTAATAATGGATCTAACGGCGACCCTTGAGCTATTTTTAAATAGTTGGACTGATAGTTCTCCAGCCCTGCACTCGTTTAGCTAGGTCCTTGGTGTTCATGATGCTGTTCGTTTATTCTCTACCGAAATCTGGGGTCTTCCCGGAGCAAGTGTATCTGTATCGAGATCATAAAACACTTTAATCGCACACAGATTGACTCCATTCAACTAATTACAATATTCTGGTCGCACCTGAACTTTAGGAGTTTCACTTCTATGTTTTTTAGAAAAAAAATTGTCGATAATTTTGCAAACTATTTTGCCATTTCCCTCCATAATTCCCTAGTATATGAGCAACTGTGTGTACATCCATGGCATATAATCCCAATTAAGTGAAGTTAATATTTACACATTGTACATACATTAAGTGTACTTTAATAATAGTCGAGCTTGACAAAGACAGACAGACAGACGCAGACATCAACACACATAGAAACAGAGATATACCCTTCTCAAATATATCGTAGATACATTATTGATCCCCAGGTGGAAATTGGGTACTGTGGATTGGACGGGTTTTTGCAAGCACACTTCACCCATTCCAATCTTATCCATTCTGTCACGGTAATTGACCCACCTGCCTCACTAGCTCTCAGATTTCATCAGATGCCTGTACGTTTTCTGCCTCGCGAGACACACAGATCAAATCAGATGTCTAATCCGCAGTTCAGTTTGAATTTGGATCATCCTCAGGATTTTGCCACACTTGTCCATAAACACACCCATGGATGGAAGATAGTGGAGAATATCATGTATACTCATGAAACTCCACGATGCAATGCGATCGATTTGTGTCCAAATGGTGTATCCTAGAGAGTACAGAATCCTCATTCCTTGGGAATAAGGAGTATTGCTTCATCTCGGATATGATCACCCGAGGTTAAACGATATTTTATGAGAGGATACTTTTGATCAAAGGCTAATTTGGCTACTAATGATTTAAAGTTGGCTGGAAATGAAGTCTAGCAGTAAGCATGATGGCATTAATACTAATTCGCCTGGTTCCAGAACAGAGTATGAGTACTGAAGCGGTTTTATAAAATAACCCACAACCTGACATTCTTCCACCATTTACATTATGTATGGTTTAATATAATTATTTATTGATTTCCTCATGAAATTTGGATGAGTGAGTGCAATCATTGGATTTCATACTTATGAATTAATAAAGAAAAAAAAGCTACAACCAATAGCCTTTTGCTCTAACCTTAACTGGTCATTTTTCATCCCAGCTAGTTTGGGAGAATTCTTACTAATTTTCAGTTGGGAGAGGATTTAGTCTAGACTAACCCCGTCCCTATTGTAACATTACTCACTGGTATCTTTTTCTACTCCAAATGCTGGTGTGGTCCACACGTTTAAAACCTTTAGGCATATTGAAAAGAATCAATATATCCACTTAAAGTAGTGTTAAAAGGTTTGGCATTTAAAAAAAAAATTGAATCACTTAACCTACAGTATAATGACCAATGGTATAATGGGTTCAAATGGCGTATAATGGAAATTTAATAGACTTTTAACAACTTGCTAAAACTTCAAAACTATGCCAATTTCAAATCGAACGCTCCCACTTCCTCTCGTTTGCATCTTAAAATCACGCCCCTGTGAAATAAAGAGCTTATTTCCATTTTTTTCCCAGGCTTGACTTTCCTGCAGTGTGATCATTTCACATGTGAGATGTCGGATTATATTTGAGAGAATGACGCACACCATTGTCTGAACACACAAGAAGAAATGTATATATGTGATGCGTTAAATGGTAGAACTCTGACAAGGACAAGCGTTAACATTATGACAGCTGAGAAAACGCACTCGATTTATCTACCCGAGGAGAGAAGGAAGAAGAAGAAGAAAAAAAGAAAAGAAAAAAGAAAAGAAAAGAAAAGAAAAAAGACACCTACTTTTCACATACTGTTTTCACGGTTTATATTACGGTATATGCGTGTCCATATTATACGCAGGTACGTACAGTACGGTGCAAACGGACATACTGTAGAGCAAACATGCCTTCATAAAAATACTGTAAAGAGCAGTAAACGGTAGTAAATGAAACGGTCAATATTTGGTGTGACAAAAATAAAAATAGTAGTCTTGGGTACTTGTAATTAGTGCAGTTTTATAAGGAACTGAGCCGTAAGTGTTATTGAGCATCTTTCAGAACCAGCCACGGTTCTTCTGGAGACTTTGACTGTCGCTTGCTTCTTATTTGTGCAGCGAAATCCAGCAGCTTTTATTGTGTTTCTGTCTGGAAAAATGGTCTCTTATGTAATACGCTGCTTTCTTTACTGACACACAAACATTTTTCTGTAGCGTTTAATTTTGTGCTAGAAAACGGTACATTGTACATTGTTCCAGATAGGAATCGATTAGTGTCTGATCGGTTTGTGTGAGTGACCTGAAGGTTGTTCAGATCCCAGGAGAACTGCAGCTGATTAAAGCTTTTAACTTTAACCCTGGACTTGAAAATTCGTCCTTTATATACACCGATCAGCCATGGCATTGAAACCACTGACAAGTGAATTACATTGATTATCTCGTTACCATGGCACCTGTCAAGAGGTGGGATATATTATGCAGCATGTGAACAGTCAGTTCTCGTAGTTGACGTGTTGGAAGCAGGAAAAAAGGGAAAATTGTGATGATTAGATGACCGGGTCGGAGC